>NW_028153273.1:0-110000 GCF_964106915.1 Podarcis gaigeae | reverse complement strand
AATTTTGGTGGATGATTTTTCAAGGGCTAGTTGGGTTTTCTTTCTGAAAGAAAAATCGCAAGCAGCTTCCATCCTGATGGATTGGATTGAAGAAGTCGAATGTAAATTTGACACCAGGGTGCGTAAAATACAATCAGATCGTGGTGGGGAATATGTGAACCACACACTGGAGACGTGGTTAAAAAGGAAAGGTATAGTTCATAGACTTACCAATCCCTATTCACCACAGGAGAATGCAGTTGCTGAAAGAAAATTTCGAACATTACAGGAAGCCATTGCTGCTTTGCTGTTTGATTCTGGACTTCCACAGCGGTTTTGGGCTGAGGCTGCACTGTATGCGAATTATACTTTTAACAGAGTGTACAATAGCACAGTAGGCAACACTCCTTACTTCATGCTATTTGGGGAAAAACCAAAAATTGATCATCTAAGAGTTTTTGGATGTCGTGCTTATGTGCTGGTGCCTAGGGCACAACGTAGGAAAGGCGATCCTAGATCTAAAGAAATGCTTTTCTGTGGTTATCAAGCAAACACCAAAGGTTGGAGATTTGTGAATGTAGAAGGCAATCAAACGAAAATCACAATCAGCAGAAGTGCGGAATTTTGTGAACAGGATGGTTGGAAGAAAATTCATGGAAATCCTGACATACTATTTGACGTGGTGAACAGTAACAATGAAACTCAGGCCCCAGGGCAGGTATTAGTTCCAGAACAGGCTGAGGAATTTGAGTCTGAGAACAAGGGTGAGAAATCGTTTAGTTCACCCAAGTCTGTAAAGTCAGAATCTTCTAGCTCTAAAAGTTCACCTGTACAGCAAGAGAGACCTGTAAAGTCAGAATCTTCTAGCTCTAAAAGTTCACCTGTACAGCAAGAGAGTGTAAAGTCAGAATCAGAAAGTTCTTCAACTACTAGTGACAAACAGGTGACGACTAGTGATTCTGGGTCAGAGGGGGAAACTGAAGGAACATCACAGGAACTGTTAAGGCGTTCCAAGCGTGCCAACAAAGGTATACCTCCTGAAAGGTACCAAGCTATTAGTGTTTGGGCTGGTTTGGCAAATTGCGAACCTGAAAGTTTTGAGGAGGTTGAGCAATTACCCCAGGAGGAGGCCAGTAGGTGGCGTGAGGCCATGCAAAAAGAGTTGAATTCTATGAAAGAACTGGGTGTGTTTTCCATCACCAAACTGCCAGAAGGTACCAAGGCAGTAAGTTGTAGGTGGGTGTACAGGATAAAGACAACAGCGATGGGGAAACCAGAGTACAAAGCAAGGCTTGTAGCTCGAGGTTTTACGCAAAGAGAGGGGTTACATTATTCTGAAGTCTATGCGCCCACTTCAAGGAGTGAAACCCTACGGGCACTATTAGCAGTTGCTGCTCAGAAAGGGTTCAAAGTGAAGCAATTTGATGTCTCTACAGCTTATCTTCATTCAGACTTGGCTGAAGAGCTCTATATGGAGCTTCCGCCAGGATTGAAAGTTGGTAAATCAAATCAGGTATGGAAACTACATAAATCTATTTATGGACTCAAGCAATCTGCTCATAATTGGAATGAGTGTTTGAATGACGTTTTGGTAGGCATTGGTTTTAGCAGGAGCAAGGCTGACAATTGCTTATATTTCAGAGGTTCAGGAGATGCTCAAGAATCTTTGCTTGTTTATGTAGATGGCCTGATTTATACTTCAAAGACACAAGAACAAGTAAAAAAACTAGCCAAAGAGTTAAATAAACACTTCAAAGTTAAGAATCTTGGTGATGTAAAGGTCTATCTTGGTGTTCAGATAGATAGGACCAAAAATGGCAGTTTTCTACTGAATCAAAAAGGCAAGATATTGCAAATGTTGAAAAAGTTTGGCATGACAGAGTGTGCAGGTGTTAGAACACCAATGGAAATGGGTTTTGTAAAAGACAATGAGTTCAAGGATAGTGCAGAATTAAAGCGTGCTGAAATCTTTCAGTCAGCTCTGGGAAGCTTACTTCATCTTTCGCAATGGAGTAGACCAGATATTGCTTACGCTATTAACTTACTCAGCAGAGAAGCTTCAAGACCTAGTGTAAATGCATGGAAAGGAATTCAAAGAGTGTTAAGATATTTACAATACACCAAAGATTTTTGCCTTGAATTATCTTCTGAAGGACAAGCACAGATTACTTGTTGGGCAGATAGTGATTGGGGAAATTTAAAGGATAGAAAATCAGTGTCTGGCTGTGTAATAAAATTTGGTAACTCTCTGATTGGGTGGAGATCCAAGAAACAGAACCTGATTGCTTTGTCGTCAACGGAAGCTGAGTTCTGTGCCTTATCTGAGTTATGTAGAGGTCTAGAATTTTACAAATGCTTGGCACAAGAGATGTATGAAAAGGCCATCACTCCAATCACTGTATGGGGTGATAATCAACCGTGTCTTAAGTTAGCACAAAATGGGCAGTTTAAAGGTCGTACAAAACATTTGGATATCCGCTTTCAAAATGTTTGTCAAACGGTAAAAGCAGGAATTGTTAAATTAAATTACTGTCCCAGTCATGAAAATCAAGCTGATGGTTTTACAAAACCGCTTGGGTTTCAGCGGCATGAAAACTTTTGTGAAGAAATGGGTCTGAAGTAATTTTGTTTTTGTATTGCCAGCGAGAGGGGGTGTTAGGGTGTGAAACCTAAGACGCTGGCAAGTTAGCAATGTCATGTGACTTTAAGTAGTCAAGCTCGTTAAGTTGTTAAGTTGCTCAGTATATAAAGAATGTTTGTTTTCCCTGCCTGTGGGGCGTGAAGCAAAAATGTCTGAAAGCTCCGGAGGTGTTTCTGTTATCTGTCTGCAATAAACCTGTCTTTGGAAAGACAGGCTTCCCTGTGTCGTTATTTCTTTGCTACTGAGACTCTGAAGCTTGTACTGCAACAAGAATCTCTGCACTGGACTTAATTAATGCTCTGCAAAGAGAACTGTTGCTGGTTGCGCAGCGGAAGCGTTTACTGGACCAGTACACAGACTCTCTTACCCCCTCCCAAGACACCAAATATTCCACCCGTCTCCCTCTGTAGCCTTATTGGAGTTCACCGATTGGGTCTGCGTTGCTCCGGGACAGGAGGAAGGAAGTCAAAATGACACCGAGGTTGTTTCAAAGAAAGAGTTTATTCTGCTCTCCGGATAGCAGAAGGAACCTGCGTGGTGAGTCCACAGCAAGTACAAAGAAATGACAGGTTTCATGCAGTTTATATATCCTCCAGGCACCCTCTCACTCCTCCCCTAGGAGCCCAACCACGTCGGCGTACGTACACAGGTTGACATCACATATGTTCCTGCTCTGGTACTCTCAACCATAAAGGGATCTTCCTTCCTGCACTCCTGACCATAAAAGGATATTCCTGTTCCTACTCCTATCTTGGAGCAAGAGGTCACTACTTCCGAGAACATGCTCTGGCGTTAGTCCCAGACTTGGGTCTCTGCATCATTTGTGTTCAGAACATAAGATATGTCTGTGTCTGTTCTACTGGTAGAGTCAAGGCCAGTCTTGCCGTCAAACTGATAAGGGAGATAGCTGTGTTCTTGTTTTGCATTTGCTCAACGGCTGAAGTTTATGCATTTTAGCTAAGGAGAAATGGGGATTTTGGTGCAGTTTAAAAACTGCCTGCACAGTCAGTTTTTGGGTTTTGGAAACCCATTCCTTCATTCCCTACTCTTCTTTTGGACAGCCTTTCGGCTCGTCCCAAGGTACTGGCCGGTATTCTCGTGTCAGTGCTGTAATCTGGGGCCGAATCATTCGTAACATCGTTTATGCATCATATTTTGCAGGCATTGCGTTGAGCAGGGTATACAGGAGCAGAAATGAAGCAAGATTAGTCTATTAACATCATTACAAGTCCTCTAAGCCACCCAAGGTTTGGAAGCCACTCAGTCAAAGAACAGGAACATGGGCTACTTTCTCTCTTTCTGTTGCCAGGTGTCGAATAGCTACACCATGGTCAGAGATGTTAAAGCAACAGGCTCCTCCTGTCAAATTTAACGCAGCCCAAAATCCGGCAGAACCCAAAATCGGGGCCGTAGCTGAGGACTCATTCCAAGGCACAGGGAGGAGGGGTACTCCTCCCAAAGCATCTGTAGGTCACAGAGTGCGAGAGGTTCCAGGTGCAGACCGTGCAATTGGTTCGGTTTTGCAGAATAGGCTTCCATTTCTGCGTGTTGCGGGCACCCCATTCTCTCATTAGCCGCTGGGTTACCTTAAGTGGTGTGGGCGCGGTGATGGCTAGAAATAAGAAGATCACCATCCCGGCCAAAACCATGTCCCCCCTCAGCCCTACCTGCATCATTTGGGCACAGGGATATATATCTATTTCCTAATACCTTCCTTCTTCTAATACCTGGGGTACCTCCCACAAAGCAATATACAAAGCTACATATTCATTCAAGGGGAAAGAAAAGAAAATGTCCTCTTTTAGTCCACACTGGAATTTTCTCTTGCTGTGCGTAGAGATGCCAGTTTCCCGGGGTGGCACCAGCAGGGTGGTCGTTTGGTGGGCGCTGAGCCGATGCGGTGAGGAGAAGCATGAGGCGATGTCTGTAGGGCACCGAGAGATGGTGAGTCGAAGGGGTTGGTGTAGATCAATCGTAGCAGTCCAATCTCATACTGCCTGGGGTTTGCTTCATCCTTCAAATCAGGCCTGCTGTAATATATGCAGTCAGGTGTTGGAGGCCCATCCTCTCCCATAGGTAACCAGGTTAAGAGTCTCAGTAATTTGCAGCTGCAACCGTGGGTGCATGGGCAATATAAGTCAGCTGCTAGGCGCTTCATCATCTCTGCTTGGGATAGAAAAATAAGTTCCTTTCATGTCCACCAATGCTGGCACAGCATGAGGAGTGACGCACGTAGTTTCTTGTCCAAAGGTGAACCTGTCAGTTCTCTTTTAGTCAGTGGCAGCCGCCACTACTGCTCACATGCAGGGAGGCAAACCTTGTTCCGTAGTGGTTAATTTTTCAGACAAATAGGCTATGGGTTGGTCATCAACAGGGTCTAACAATTACCTTGATAAAATTACCTTGATAAAAACATACTTTGCCATGTGCAAATGGCTTTAGATACCTACTAGGTCCACAAATCACCATATAGCATATATTCAACACACACACAAAACGACAATTTGATCCCAACAAAGGACTGCTGGACCTCCAAAGGGCCCCATTACCCCATTAATGCCTTCTGTTTCTTCAGCCAATTCCCATCCCTGTACTCTGCTGCCCTCAGGACCAAAGGCGCTACACCCACTTTATCGCTATATGATCTTATATCCTGAAGCTCCCTTTTGTACTGTCCTTTTGTCCACTTCACCTCCTTTTCTTAAGTCCTTTCTAAATTATTCAATCCCAACATCATCATTATTATTATTTTCCCTTCTCATCCTCTCTCTCTCTCTCTCTCTCTTGTTTGTGTGTGTGACACTGACACAAAGATGAAGTACATTAACAAGGTAACACAGGTGATGATCTGGCATCTGAAATCATTCACACAAACAGAAAGCTTAAAAACACAAAAAAGCATACCAGATGCTGGCTCTCTTCTCCAGGGTTAAATGTGATTGTAGCATATACACACAAATTGCAAGCAGAAATTAAATCACAAAAGAATGAGATCCTCTTGGAGGGTAGCATATTACCGTGATTACCCTTCCTTTGCCTTTTAAGATATGCTTCTGTTTTAAATTCTTTCTGCAGAATATTTACTGCGAAAGGGTGTTTATGTTGGCTGCATTTGAAAGTTGATTGAACTTTTGAATAAACTGTAGGACAGTCCTTCCCAGTTTTCTGTATTATTATCTATTATTTATCTGCAAATAATTTAATCCTTGATATCCATATTCATGTACTTAATTGACTTGGGACAGTGCTTCAGTTAAATTAGGGTACAGCAATAGGTTAAGTTCCACCTGCTGTATGGCTCAATTTTCTTATAAAAAGCATCTGATAACAGTTTGACAGGGTGCAACTCAACTTTTAACACCAACTTTTTTCTTCATTTCTATTCAATTCAATCCTATATACATATCAGATGGGGGGTCGGGGGGGGGGGTTGAGAGAGCAGGTACCAAGACACTGTTTAGGGGAAAGGTTCCTGCTTGTTCCTTTTCATAATGTGAAACTAAATATCTGACCTAGAGCACTAGGAACATTTTAGAGAACACCACGTAGAAGGCTATGACAGCATACAAGCAGCCCTGATAAGAAGTGCCTGATAACTTCCATATTTGAAACCACAAAGGCACAAACCACAAATGAACGAATACAGGCAGTGGGGCCTCTTGCTTGGTGTTATTTGCTTTATGAATTAAGGTCCCAGTTTCTCAATACACACACTTGCTATTCACCCCAACACTCTTCCTACATGGATTCACACACACAGAATTCTTATCAAGTAGTTACAAGAATATTAAACTGGAGTGTGCCTGAATTTGCGTCAGTGTAACCATGTTTGGTAATAATAAAATTCTGCACATAATAAAATATTAAAATTCTGCACATTTATGTAATTCAGACATACAAATTATAATGCATTCAGTTGGGCCAGTGTTCACAACATTCTGTTTTACTTAGCATTTTGGTTTGAAAACCCAAGTTCCACCTTCTCTGCACTTGCTGCAAGATTGTATATTATTAAACAATAAAAGGCACAATTTTCCAAGAGAAAATATGTCTTGGAGTTGCATATAATCCCCACCAGGCGTCAGAAACTGGCAGATATTACTCGGAAATTTCAAAATTAATGCCCAGATAATTCATATCTTTTTCCTCTGGGTGGTCGCAAATATAAACTTGAAAGTCTTTTGATACATTCATATAAAAGTTCATTTACACCTTACATACTTCAGATAGAAATGGTTCTGGAAAAGTGCAGTTACAATCAGAACACAAAATTCTTCCTCCATCCAATTATTTACCATGGTTCAGTAGCATACCAGTGATTAGTTCATTGTACATACTTTCTCCATTTACTTTAATACATCAATTTGCATGCAAACATTAAAAATCACTTTTCCTTCAAAGGAACCATACATAAGGTAACTTTGTTCAATATTGCCTTTCACCCAAGGGAAACCTAGGAGGAATCACCTACTGGGTAACTGTATCAATAAGCATCGAGGTATTTGTCTATCAACATCTTAAGTCTGCTGTCACTAATGCATTTGAAAACTTTGGAGGTTCAATCAACACGAAGAGCTTCAGTATCTCCTTTTCTCATATAAGATGTTTGTTTTGGAACACTTTCCACAGTCAAATGTGAACAGGGAAATAAAAGTTATTTTGCCTAAGACCTCTTCTGGCATGTACACTTAGAAATCAAAAAGGCCCATCTCAATTTTCAATTAATAGATATCCAAGGAGTATCTTTCATGGGAGGGACATACTAAAAAGAGCACAAACAATATTCCAGGTCCCTACTCTTGCTGTTAGTTTATGGATGGTTAGCTGTCCAGCCAGCCAAAAAGAGGGCTGTTCCATAATATATTATATTCTTAGTTCTTAATTCAGAATTCTTTAAAAGTTGGTTTTTACTCATGAAAACCTCAACCAATAATCTGAGTGCTGTTTAACAGCACATGCAAGACTTTGACTAAGTGTGTCGCTGGTCACACACCACCTTTATGCAATTCAGCTTTTACTATATTTAGTAAACTCTCAATAATAGCATCTTAATATATTGCTTTCATTAATACTCATCAGCATAAACACTCAACCATCTTTACAGCCCATTGCCCAACTTTCCTCCTGTTCCAACATTCTCACTTCTCTACCCTCTACCTCTCACCTTTTCTACTTCCCTCTACCTTCTCCAGCCCAGACCACTACTTCACCTTCTGCATACACCTCTCTTCAAAAGAAGAGCCTTCTCCGACAGACCACTACTTCACCTTCTGCATACAATTGTTCATCCCTTTTACAAATAAAAATATTATACGCATTTCAAAAATATAAAGGTAGTGCAAAAATCAATTTTGGTTGATTTTAAATATTGCTATGCAATATTTGGTAATTTGTAATTTTCCTTAGTGTTCTCTGGCCCCATTTTAACCTGGTTTCCAGACTCCACCAAGGGCTGCATAGCGTCTTTGTTTCTGTGTTAAACACAGACACTGAAGGGGATGATTTACTGCTTTGTCCCCGTAACCCTCTTACTTCTCTTCTCATCTGTCTGAACATGGGATGGGGGGGGGGTTAAAACCCCATCCCTTTTGACAACACTACCTTTTCCCATACATTTGTACATTTTTACTTTTGATCAACATTTAACAAGTGGTTTCTAAATCACCCAGGGTACCTTATGCAACAGAGTCAATAAGAAACAAACCTATTAACAAAAACATTAAGATACCAGGTAGCTCAAAGCACAGTGAATTGATGACATTCAAATTCTGAAACCAGTACATGATTACATGATTGTATTAGTAATTGAAACCTTCCCACCTTCAACATGAAAACACAAAATTTGACCTCATGAGCAACTCATGTCACTTTTAAAGTTAAAGACCAAATAATCCTTTTTTATACTTGTACTCTGCAAGATTCTATGTGTTTTAAGGTCTGTTTCCCAATCCCCTAACATGCAGCGCAGTGAATGTGGCAGAATTGAGAACCCCTTCGTGCAGGGTTCTATTCCTGGTGCCTCTGCAGAGCACATATCTTTTTTTTTCTTTTTTTTCCCCGACCCCACGTGTTGGCAATACAATACAAGCCAACTGGACGCACCTATGCTGGTTACTGCCAGAATACAGAAAGGAGCTTAAAGGGTTTTTTTCAACTGTAGCTTGAGATTTCCAATTGTCCAAAAAGAACAAACACTGCAAGGGGGTCGGTTTACTTTTTCTTTTCTTTTCTTTTTTTTCTTTTTCTTTCCCTTAACCTCTGGGACACTCCGTCCACCTAACGTTGTTTCTCACTCAGTCACCTTTCTCCGCGTCCTGTTAGTGGCCTAGACGGACTCGCGTCACTAGGAACCGCACCTTACAAGGACCACACTTCGCTTCGTCAGCGGCTCTGAGCCTCAATGTCTCATCCACTCAAAACATTCACTGGAGTGTCCCCATACAAAAATAAATACACATACATACAAACCCCCATACACATACAAACCCCATGCACCTCCCCAATCCCCTTTACCCACAAACTTCCCAAGACCGGTGGCACTTTACTGCTCTTCTACCGGCAAACCAGCGGCACACTACTGCTCTCTACTGGCTAAACCCAGCGGCACTTTACTGCTCCTACTGGGCGGGGCTGATCAAACCCCTGACTCCCACAAAACAAGCTGTGGAGCCTACCTTTCCCCTGGGTACCCTTCTCCCGTGCAGCTGCTGTCTTTCTTCCGTCTCTGCTGCGTCTCCACTCAGGTACGGGGTGGGGGGCTCCCCCTAGAAAATGTAGGGTGCGCGCTTGGAGCCACCAACGCCGACCGAGCTGTTCGCTGAGCAGTGACGCCCCGGTCCTTCGTCCTTGTCCTCAGAGAAGGCGGATTCCCGGCCAATGCACCAAGAAATGTAGCCTTATTGGAGTTCACCGATTGGGTCTGCGTTGCTCCGGGACAGGAGGAAGGAAGTCAAAATGACACCGAGGTTGTTTCAAAGAAAGAGTTTATTCTGCTCTCCGGATAGCAGAAGGAACCTGCGTGGTGAGTCCACAGCAAGTACAAAGAAAAGACAGGTTTCATGCAGTTTATATATCCTCCAGGCACCCTCTCACTCCTCCCCTAGGAGCCCAACCACGTCGGCGTACGTACACAGGTTGACATCACATATGTTCCTGCTCTGGTACTCTCAACCATAAAGGGATCTTCCTTCCTGCACTCCTGACCATAAAAGGATATTCCTGTTCCTACTCCTATCTTGGAGCAAGAGGTCACTACTTCCGAGAACATGCTCTGGCGTTAGTCCCAGACTTGGGTCTCTGCATCATTTGTGTTCAGAACATAAGATATGTCTGTGTCTGTTCTACTGGTAGAGTCAAGGCCAGTCTTGCCGTCAAACTGATAAGGGAGATAGCTGTGTTCTTGTTTTGCATTTGCTCAACGGCTGAAGTTTATGCATTTTAGCTAAGGAGAAATGGGGATTTTGGTGCAGTTTAAAAACTGCCTGCACAGTCAGTTTTTGGGTTTTGGAAACCCAATTCCTTCACCTCTCCACCTTGAATCGAGAATTTCCGCGGCTTGACCACTGAGTTCCCTTTCCTCCACCTGTGGGTGCATGGGGATTTCTCTTTCTTGCCCCAGAAATTCCCTCCCTTCCCGGTACGGTGAGAGTAATGACCTGTGGAACACCGGGTGCAGTTTCATGTTGGTGGGCAAGTTGAGTCTAAAGGCCACAGGATTCACCTGTTGTGTTACCTCGAAAGGTTCCAGTCGCCTTGGCCGTAATTTCTTACAACCCCCTTTGAATGGTAGCCCTTGGGTTGACAACCACACCCGGTCCCCAACCCTTATTCTCTCCCCTTCTCTGTGGTGCTTGTCTGCCTGCCTCTTGTATGCTTCCTTCGCCCTCTCCAGGTTAACCTTAAGTTGTTGGTGTAAAGCCTCCATTTCTTCCACAAACCGCTCGGCCGCCGGCACACTCCACCTCCCCTCCCCCTCCCCTGGGAAGGCCCTGGGGTGACACGCGTAATTGGCCATGAACGGACTCATCCCCGTGGACTCATGTTCAGTGTTATTGTATGCAAATTCGGCCAGCGCTAGTTTTTCCACCCAATCGTTCTCCCTTTCGTTGACGTAGCAGCGTAGGTACTGTTGGAGTGTATGCTATTAGCTCTTTCTGCTTGTCCGTTGGTCTCCGGGTGTCTGGCCGTTGAGCAGCTCACCTCGACGTCCAGCAGGCTCACGAGCTTCCTCCAGAATCTGGAAGTAAATTGCCTTCCTTTGTCGGACAAAACCCTCAAGGGGGTGCCATGCAACCTGAAGACGTGATCTACAAACAGCCTAGCTGTTTCCTCTGCCGTCACTGCATGCGAGCAAGCAATGAAATGGCACATTTTGGTCAACAAGTCAACTACCACCATGACTGCTGTTTTCCCCCTGGACTTGGGTAAATCGGTCATAAAATCTATGGATACCACCTCCCATGGTCTTTCCGGGGTGGGTAAGGGTTCCAGTAACCCTGCGGGTGCTGCCTTCTCCCCTTTAGCCCGCTGGCAGCGTTCGCACCCCCGTACGTATTCCCGCACATCTTCCCTCACCCTTGGACACCAGAACTGCCTGGTGACAAGCAACATGGTTTTGTGTTGACCAAAATGCCCCGCCGTGGGGTTGTCATGTATTTGTTTGAGTACTCTTCTCCTCAAGTCCCCTTCTGGTATGTACAATGCTCCCCTATAGTACAGTGCCCCGACTTCCGGCGGTGCGCGTTTCCGGTGTGGAAGGGTTTCGGCTGTGAGCGCGAACCCAGTCCGGTAAGGAGGGGGAAAAGGGGGTGCCGAAGGGCGAGAGCACCCCAGATACACGTCCGGAGGGTGTCCGGAGATACAGGGAGCCAGCGGAGACCAGACGCGGCTTGCTCCGCTGTCAGGTAGCCTTGTAAAAGGTGAAGAGAACAGCGGCGCTAGGCAGCAGGTCCGAGGCAGCCATTTCCTCCCCCCCCCCCCCTCCAACAAAGGACAGCCCAGCCCTCGCCGGGGATTAGCGCCCCGTTTCCAAACACAAGAAACCCGGAGAAAGAACTAAGCTTAAAGGTTTAACAATTGTGGAATTAAAGCGTCACGGGTAAAAAGCGAAGTCACAGGGGTTCAGCCCTTATCAGGAATTGATAAACACGCAGAGAAACAGCAGAGCAAGGGTAAACATATCGAACCACCACTAGAGACTATTTTGTTTCCCTAAAAAGACTCTTACACTAAATATCGGACCCCCTCTGAAAAAGAGGTGTCTAAACAGGGAACAGAAGAAGAAGTTACTGAAATTGAACAGTCTAAACAACTTAAAAGGAGCGCTGGGAAACACCAATTTTTTAGCGCTATGCCCAGCGGAAAGCGGAAGAGGAGAGACGCCATTAACGGAAACAGAAGGGGCTAGCGATCAGTTTAAAAAGAACAACAAAGAACAAAAAGAATAATAAAAATTTACCTCTCCAGCAGCTCAGGCGAATTTGATTGGAAACTTGGTGACTGTGCTACTGTTTACCTGTCGATATCCCAGCGCTAGATTGGGCTTATCAGCACTCTCCTTGATCTCAGCGGATTGCTTAAGGATTGGGATACAGCCTCCATTTACGCAGCTGGACCCTTGGCTTGCACGTGCAAAGAGTTTGTTTCCTTGAACTAAACAGCGACAGCCAGCGCTACTCAGATACTCCACCGCTATTTTGTGTTGTCGAATCCTTTGGGTGTTTGGGGTTTGTGCTGTAAGACTCTCTACGCAGTGAGCTTCCCCCTCAGAACTAAGCTATACAACGACAGAGAGCGCCATCTAGTGGACGGAGTGACTATTACATGTAGAACTTTACAATTTGATTTAGCCCTCTCTTCTTCTCTCTCCCCCATTCTTAATCCAACACCTTTACCCCCTGATTTCTCCTTCTCCTCCCTTCCTCCCCCCCTCTTCTTCCCTCTCTCCTCTTCTCTCTCCTTTTTTTCTCCCCTTTTCTCCCCTTCCTTACCCTTGGTCTCTCACAGGTAGAAGGGGTGTGGATTCTTGACGGGGAAACTTTTGATCCCCCTACCCAAACAATACTCAATAACTCTTTAATTTTTCAGTGCTAATCTAAGGTATAACTAAGGTACATCTCCACTGCCGACGTATGAACTTTCAGATATATGAACCTCAAACCCGTGGGTTTATTTGAATATCCCTAAGGGTGTAACACAGTGAAAAAGAATAAGTGGTTTTACGTGAATAATTTAAGGACGGATAAAAAACTGTGGGGTAGAACTAATCAGGGCAAACTAATCTCAGTTTAAAAGTGTTGTAATCATATTATCTGCTGTACTAAGTATTAAGTATCAAATCTCCTCTAGCATTAAGAATGTCAAACACTGGGAAAAGACCTGAAGGAGGAACACCAGTGGAAAGGAAAGGATCAAAGCAAGAGGGGGATTTCAGAGCAGAGATTTTGAGAATGTTTGCGGAGATAAAACAGAGTGAGACAAATGTAGAGCGTAAACTAGAGCAAGTGGAACACAGAATAGGGGAAGTAGATAAGAAGCTAGACGAAACAGTTAGTGAATTGAAGAGTCAACTGAAAGAGGTATTCAGGAGGACACAGACAGTGGAGGAAGGTTTGAAAAAGACAAAAGCAGAAGTGAGAGATGTAAGGCGCGAGGAGGAAAAGATCAGAGCTGAGATTCTGGATTTGAACAAAAGCCAAGAGGATATGAAAGACTGGATTGCCATGAATGAACTAAGACAGAGGGAGTCTAATCTTAGGATGAGAGGGATACCCGAAGCCCCGGGAGAAAATATAAAAGAGAAACTAATAATAGAATTAGCTCCCTGGCTGGAAGCACCAACAGAAGAGGTTGAAAAGGCAGTGCAATCGGCTTTCAGACTAAAAACTAAGACACCAAAGAATAAAAGAATCGTAGGAGACTGCCTAGTTGTGTTTAAGGATAGAGAAATAAGAAATAGGGTTCTCCAAAAAAACAGAGAGAAAAGGTTAAACATTGAAGGGAATACCATTGTGATTTTTAAAGACATCCCAGTTAGGCTCCTAAAACGTAGGGATACCTATAGAGAATTGGTACAGATACTCAAAAGGAATAACATTGAGTTTAAGTGGGAGTTTCCCGAAGGCATCTCCTTTACATATAGAAGCAAGAGACAAAAATTGTCAAATCCAGAAGAAACAGACAAGTTTTTGAGGAAATATAAAGAATTGAAACCGCAAAGGAGAGGGGGTGGGGGAGGGGAGGGGGGAACCGGGGGGGACCTGGAGGGAGGAGGGAGGAATTCGGGAGGGGAGGAGGGAGAGGAGGGAGTGACGGAAGAAGAAATCTAAAAAAGAAACAACAGCCACTCCTCTTCCTCTCTCTCAATTAAATCAAAATGGTGTTAAAGGTTTACAGTTGGAATGTTAATGGGATGAACGATAAGGGAAAGAGGCATAAAATTGAGTATATTCTGAAGAAGGAAGGCCTAGATGTTATTTGTCTCCAAGAGACGCATATAGCGAGGAAGCACAAAAGAATTTTGATCAATCATAGATTAGGAAATGAATTTATATCCTCAGATCAGAGTAAAAAGAGGGGGGTAGTTATTTACATTAATAAACAAATTGAAGCGAAACAATTATTCAAAGACGAAGAAGGAAGGATATCAGCAGTCCAAATTAACTGGCAGGGAGAAAAGATAATAATAGTGGGAATATATGCCCCCAATGACAATAAATCAGAGTTTTACGGGAGACTTGAAGAAAAGTTATCTGACTACGCAGACCAGAAAATTATATTGTTGGGAGACATGAACGGTGTGGTGTCGTTAGAGTCAGACAGACAAAGGAATACCAAAGGTAAAGAAGGGAAGTTACCCAGAACTTTCTTTTCCCTGGTCCCAAACTGTAACTTAGTGGATATTTGGAGATATAAATACCCCCTGGAAAAACAATACACCTTCCATTCAGAACCCAACGAGTCACTATCAAGACTGGATCAGATTTGGATTTCGAAAGAATTAGTTTTAAGATCGAAAAAGGTAGAGATCCAGGCCAGAACAATCTCAGACCACAACCCAGTAAAAATGGAATTGAAAGGGCAAGAAAGCAGATTAAATAGATGGAAGTTAAAGGACTATCTGTTGGATGACCAAGAGATAGTAGAAAAGGCCCAAAATAGACTAAAAGAATATTTTGAGGACAACTTAGGCAAAGGTACAAAGCCAAGGGTGGTCTGGGATGCAGGCAAGGCGGTGATGCGGGGTTTCTTTATCCAACAGAGCGTAATTAAAAATAAAAAGAGGGAAAAAGGAAAAAAAGAAATCGCACAACAAATAATGGAGAATGAACAGAAATTAAGTCAAAACCCAAAAAATAAGAAAATAAAAGAAAATATCAAGGTACTACAAGCCCAATACGCAATGCTGATAAATAGAGAGATAGAATGGAAGGTTAAAAGATTGAGACAGAGGAATTTTGAATATGCCAACAAACCAGGGAAGCTTTTAGCGTGGCAATTGAAAAAAAGGAAAGAACAGAGTATAATAAATAAGATAGTGGTGGAAGGAGTAGAGATAAACAAGCCAAAAGAAATAAGGAGAGCCTTTACGGACTTCTATGGAGGACTCTTTAAAAATACAGGAAAAAATATGACGAGAAAAATAGAGAGATATCTAAAATCCAAAAATATTAACAAAATTACTACAGCTGCAAAAGAAGAGTTAAACGCCCCAATCGAGACAGAAGAAATTAAAGCAATAATAACAGACCTAAAAAATGGGAAAGCCCCAGGCCCAGATGGGTTAACCAGTAGATACTATAAAGAGTTGGAATCGGTATTGGTGAATCCACTACAAGAAGTGATGAACAACATTCTTAAGGAAAGAGAAATACCAGAGACGTGGAAGGAGGCATTGATTACACTAATCCCCAAACAAGATTCAGACCTAGAACAAATTAAAAATTATAGACCGATCTCCCTGTTAAACATAGATTATAAGATTTTTACAGGAGTCCTGGCAAGGAGACTAAAAACTGTATTGGTAGAAAGTATTCATAAAGACCAAGCCGGCTTTCTGCCAAGAAGGCAAATGAAAGATAACATAAGGAATGTTATCAATATTATAGAATACTTAACAGAAAGATGCGACAAAGAAGGTTTATTGTTATTTGTGGACGCTGAAAAAGCGTTCGACAATGTAAACTGGGAATTCCTGCTGAAACAACTGGAATATATGGAAGTAGGTACTGAATTTTACAATGGGATAAAAGCAATTTATACCGAACAAAGAGCAAGATTAATAATAAATAATGTGGAGTCGACCGAAATAATAGTAACCAAAGGAACAAGACAAGGATGCCCGCTGTCCCCATTATTATTTATAATGATACTAGAGGTTCTACTTAATTCCATTAGAGATAATAAAGAAATCAAAGGAATCAGGGTCGGTCAACACGAATATAAGACTAAGGCTTTCGCAGACGACCTGGTTGTAACAATGGAAGATCCACTCGACTCAATAAAAGAGGTATTGGCAGAATTTGATCAATATGGGGAAGTAACGGGCTTTAAATTAAATTAAAGGGAAACAAAAATAATAACTAAAAATATGTCGGCAGATAAAATCGAGGAACTACAAAGAGAAACAGAAATAGAAGTAACCAAAAAAGTGAAATATCTGGGCATATGGGTAACGTCTAAGAACATAGATTTATTTAAAAACAACTATGAAACAACGTGGAAAAGAGTCAAAAAAGATATAGAAACGTGGGGCAGACTTAAACTGTCATTCTGGGGTAGAATAGCCACAATTAAAATGTCGGTACTTCCAAGAATACTATTTTATTTTCAAAACATCCCGGTGATCAAAGGCACAAAAATATTCAAAACCTGGCACAGGGAGATTTCCAAATTTATCTGGCAGGGAAGGAAGCCGAGAATAAAATTTAAACTATTAACGGATATTAAAGAAAGAGGAGGCTTCGCCCTGCCAGACTTGAAATTATATTTTGAGGCATCATGCCTGTGCTGGGTTAAAACATGGATAAAACTAGAAGAGGCGGAAGTGCTAGACTTAGAAGGCCACGATAATCGATTCGGGTGGCACGCATACTTGTGGCATGAGAGGAAGAAAGTGCACAAAGAATTTGGAAATCACATCTTCAGGGGCCCTCTAATGGAAGTGTGGGAAAGGTACAGAGATGTTTTGGAACCTAAAACGCCACAATGGCTGTCACCACTAGAAGCTATGGCGGTTAAAAAGAGCGATAGGAGAGCCAAATGGGTAACTTACGAACAACTATTAATGAAGGAGGAAGGAAAGTGGAAAATGAGGCCGTACGACCAGGTTAAATCCCAAGTGTATGACTGGTTGCATTACCATCAGATAAACGGAATGTTTAGGAAAGATGTTAAAGATAAAGGTTATGCTGACAAGAGTTCTAGATTTCAAAACGAGATTTTGGAAAATAATACAAAAACTCTGTCCAAAATGTATAAACAATTATTGGATTGGAACCTAGTTGACGAGGAAGTTAAGGCAGTAATGATACATTGGGCTAGAGATCTGGGTCGCAATATCTATTTCGAAGAGTGGGAAAAACTCTGGAACCAACACCTTAAATTCACGGCCTGTGTGTTATTAAAAGAGAACCTAATGAAAATGTTCTATCGCTGGTATCTGACCCCTGCAAAACTAGCAAGAATGTACGGATCTAGCAATAAATGTTGGAAGTGCAGGGAAAAGGAGGGAACTTTCTACCATATGTGGTGGGAATGCCAAAAGGTTAAAGGGTTTTGGGAGAGTATATATAATGAAATGAAGAAAATGTTAAAATATACCTTTGTTAAAAGACCGGAGGCGTTCCTGCTGGGTCTGGTGGGAAGGGAGATCAAGAAGAAAGATCATAAGCTATTCCAATATGCAACAACAGCAGCAAGGGTCTTAATAGCCAAAAATTGGAAATTAGAGGGTATACCGTCATTGGAGGATTGGAGATCGAAATTATTAGAATATGCGGAGATGGACAGGTTGACAGGAAAAATCAGATACATAAAGGATCAGAGGTTTGTCAAAGACTGGGAAAGTTTCACAAAATATCTGGAAAATCTAATTGATGATCAGATAACTCTGGTGGGTTTCAAAGATGCTCTGTAAGAGGTAAAGGGTAATGTCCAAAAGGAAATGTACAAATGGAAATGACTTATGGCATTACAAACAAAGAAACGCAGAAATAATGTTTATTAGTAGTATGGACGATTCGTGGTAAGACTGAAGGAAGTCATCTTCTTATAGAATATGTAGAGAATTGTTATGTTTGTTTGTATTTTGATTTTGTAAACCAATAAAAATTATGCACAAAAAAAAAATATAGTACAGTGCCCCTTCCTTTTCCTCAAAACCCTCCTGATTTTCTTCTGCGTCTCTGATCTCCCTGATTTTTGTTTGGGCGTACTCGTCATTCCTTGTCAACCCGGCTAGTTCTCGTCACTCTACCACTACTCCCCCACACACCCATCGGTCCTCCGGTATCACATGTGGTAGTTCCGGCGCTCCCTCTCCTTCCAAGTACTCCGGTTTCCGGGAGAGGGCGTCTGCTCTGACGTTTTCCTTCCCCGGCACGTAGCGAATTTCAAAAAAGAACTTGGAAAACTCCTGTGCCCATCGCACCTGTCTTTGGTTGAGGACTCGTGCAGTCCTCCAATATTCCAGGTTCTTATGGTCCGTGCACACCTGGATCTTGTGTTGCGCGCCTATTAGAAAATGTATCCAGCGTCGAAAAGCTTCATGAATTGCAAGCACTTCCCGGTCATACACCGTGTAGTTCTGTTCTGACTTGTTCAGCTTCCTTGAAAAAAAAGCGCACGGCCTCCACTCGGACTGATTTCCCGTCTGGAGCAGTACGGCCCCCACCGCTCTGTCTGACGCGTCGGTCTCCAGCCTCATAGGCTTCTGCAGATCCACGTGTAAGAGCTGCTCTTCCGAAGCGAACGCCCTCTTTAGCCTTTCAAAGGACTGCTGTGCCTCTTCTGTCCATTCAAACTTCTTTTTGCTGCTGAGACAATCGGTGATGGGTGCAGTTAAGTGGGCGAAGTTCTTGATAAACTTCCTATAGAAGTTCCCAAACCCCAGGAACCTCTGCACGTCCTTCCGGTTCTTGGGAGTCTTCCATTCTAGCACCGCCTGCACCTTGCCTGGGTCCATGGCTAAGCCTTTGTCCGACAACCTGTATCCCAGGAACTCCACCTCTCGGGCGTGGAATTGGCATTTCTCCAGTTTGACCCACAGCTGGTGCTCCTGCAGCCTTTTCAGCACTTCCCTGACGTCCTTAACATGCTGCTCCTCGTTCTCCGAGTAGATTAACACGTCATCTAGGAAAGCCACGCAATTCTTGTACAGCAGGGACCCCAACACGTGGTGCATGAAAGCTTGAAAGCAGGCCGAGCCTGATTGTAATCCGAAGGGCATAACTAAGTACTCAAAGGCCCCCAGAGGGGTGAACATGGTGGTTTTCCATTCATTCCCCTCCCTCATCCTTATCAAATTGTACTCCCCCCGAAGGTCCAGCTTGGTAAAAACCTTCCCCTTCCTTACCCTGGTCAAAATGTCATCAATTCTGGGCATTGGGAAGGTCACTGGTTCCGACACAAGGTTGACCTGGCTCTGGCTCTGGCTCTGGCTCCTGGCTCTGGCTCCTGGCTCTGACTCCTGGCTCTGACTCCTGACTCTGACTCCTGACTCCTGACTCCTGACTCTGATTCAGGGTCTCGCTCTGATTCAGGGTCTCGCTCTGATTCAGGGTCTCGCTCTGGCTCTGGCTCTGGCACTCTATCAAGGACTGTTTCAGACTCAGGCTGTGGCTGTGGCTTTGCCTCTGTTTCAGGCTCAGGCTCTGTTTGAGGCTGTGTCTCTGTTTCAGGCTCCGGCACTGTATCAAGTACTGTTGCAGACTCAGGCTGTGGCTCTAGGCTGTGGCTGTTGCTCTGGTTCGGGCTGTGGCTCTTTTTCAGGCTCTGGTTCTGAATGAGGGCTTGGTTATGGCACTGATTCAGGGTCTCGCTCTGGCTCTGGCTGTGTCTCTGTTGCACCAAAAACGGTGGTTTGTTGTTGTTGTTGTTAGTTTCTTTCTTGGGTGGGACAAATGTTTAGTTGGGGCGGTTTAGCATAATTGTTTCTTGCTTTGTTTTTCTTTTACTATTTTTTTAGGTTATTGTATAGTTTGTATTTTGCTTTTCAAGGGGAAAGGGTCAGGGCTGCCTGGGAGGGGGCCTCAGCCAACAGAATGGCTGGGGCAGGTTCCCTACCCAATCTCTGTTATCGCTGGTGGGAGGAGCAGTTGCGCTAAGACCAGACCACGTCTTTACCGAAGATCTGGTTCTGACGCTGATTCTGATTATCTGATTCTGGCTCTCTATCAAGGGCTGTTTCAGACTCAGGCTGTGGCTGTTGCTCTGGTTCTGGCTCTGGCTCTTTCTCAGGCTCTGGTTCTGAATGAGGGCTTGGTTCTGGGCCTGATTCAGGGTCTCGCTCTGGCTCTGGCTCTGGCACTCTATCAAGGACTGTTTCAGACTTAGGCTGTGGCTCTGGCTCTGGCTCTGTTTCCATTCTTACAATGGAATGTACACAAAACAATAATCCTCTCTTAGATTTTTTGGGATCTCTTTATCTAAAATACTCATGTCACCGTTACTTCCTCCACATCTCCAACAAGCATTCGCCAAATTTTTATACATTCTTGATCATCTGGAAGGAGTGAGGTACCACCTACGAGCCATTTTCATCATGTTCTCTCTTATATTATAGCTGGCTGTAAATTTCAAATTTCCATTCCATCAGTTTTCCCCATCTTTTAGCATAATTGGACGGCCCACATCTTGGGCCCACTTTATCATTGAAGCCTTAACCTCCTCATCCATTACTTCGTAGTCTAAAAGAAGTCTATAGATTTTTGCAATTAATTTGGTTTTACAATTCAGTAGTTCTCTTTCAAATCTTGAAGGCTCCTTTTCAAAACCTATCTGCTTATCCTGTCTGAACACTTCATTCACCTGGAAGTAATCTAGCCAACTAGAAAAGTGATCTTTTATTTTCTCATAACTTATCAATATTAGTTGACCGTCCTCCCCCCCCCCCCTTAATATTGTGTTATACGTTATCCAGTTCTCTTTGATGTTGTTCCTTTTTTTAACAGCGATTGCTTCTAGTGGAGAGTTCCATCTTGGGGTTTTCTGTTCCAAATATCTTTTGTATTTTCCCCATACCTTATATATAGCATTTCTTATTATATGATTTGAAAAACTCCTATGCGTCTTTATTTTCCCATAATTAAGATAGCCATGCCACCCAAAACGGGTGTCATGACCTTCTAGATCTAAAATATTCCAATTTTTAAATAAATACCAATCTTTCAACCGGAGAAGACATGAGGCTTCGCAATATAGCTTCAAATCCGGTAACCCGTAGCCACCTCTTTCTACAGTATCTATTAATATCTTATGCTTTACTCTTGGTCTTTTACCCTTCCACAAAAATTTAGAAATTTCTTTTTGCCACTTGTTGATACTGCTGGTCTTTCCTGTAATTGGAATCGTTTGGAATAGAAAGAGTAGCTTCGGTAAAACTATCATTTTAATTACCGAAATACGGCCCAGGAATGATAAATTTAACCTTGTCCATGTCTCCAACTGTCTTTTGATATCTTTCCAACAATTGGTATAATTATCTTCATATAAGTTAATATTCTTTGGTGTTATCCATAATCCTAAATACTTGATTTGGGGGTAGATTTTAATGCGTATTATTTGTTCTAATTCTGCTTTTTCATCTGGCGACATATTTTTAACTAATAGTTTTGTCTTGTTTAAATTCATTTTGAACCCCGCAACTTTACCGTAGCCATATATTATTTCCAACGCCTTTCTTAAACTCTGTTTTGGTTGCTGCGTAGTTATAATTAAATCATCAGCAAATGCCCTCATTTTGTAACTTCTATTTCCTAGCATGATCCCTTTTATTTCTTTTTCTTCCCTAATTTGTTTACATAAAACTTCCAATGTTAATATGAAAATTAAGGGGGATAGTGGGCAACCTTGTCTGACCCCTTTACTGATTTCACACTCCTGTGATAAATTTCCATTGATTATGATTTTAGCTTTTTGTTTTGATTTTATTGCTTCAATCCCTTTTATATACTGTACTGTATACCAAAATCCATATGGTGTAATAGACCTTTCAGAAATTTCCAGAATACCCTGTCGAAAGCCTTTTCTGCATCTATAGCCATTAAGACTGCCTTCTTTTCTATTCTTAAGTCTAAATACGCTAATAAGTGTATAATGTTTCTAGTGTTGCTATAAATGTGCCTCCCGGGCAAAAAGCCAGCTTGGTCATTGTGTATCATCATCTGGAAGACTTTTTTTGATCTTTCGGCTAAAATATTTGCATATAATTTATAATCGTTATTTAGAAGTGCGATAGGCCTATAGCTGTTAATAAGATTGTCCATTCCCTGTTTTGGAATTAATGCAATAAGGCTGTCTTTCCAAGAATCCGGCATGGTTCCGTCTTTTAAGATACTTCTTAATGGGTCAGACAGTAAGTCCTCAATTTTTTTATAATATATTGCCGGTAGGCCGTCTGGCCCTGGTGGCTTTCCTATCTTTGCTTCCTTAATTGCTCTTTGAATTTCGTACGATGTAATATGGGCATTCAACAGTTCTTTTTGTTCTTTAGTAAGTTTCGGAAGACAGTTGTGTTCTAAATGTTCTTTAACTTCTTCTTGTTTCATTTCCTTCCTTATAGATTTATCCTTATCGTTTCTCTATTTCTTTAGGGTTGTTTATTATTTTGCCTTCGCACTTAACTCTATTTATAAGCCTTTCTGCCTCTCTCTTCTTTAATTGCCATGCTAATAACCAGGCTCAGGTTCTGTTTCAGGCTGTGTCTCTGTTTCAGGCTCCGGCGCTGTATCAACCACTGTTGCAGACTCAGGCTGTGGCGCTATGGCTGTAGCTGTGGCTCTGGTTCTGTTTCAGGCTCTGGCACTGTATCAAGCACTGTTTCAGGCACTCAGGCTCAGGCTTCTGCTCTTTATTAGGCTTTGTCTCAGTCTTTGGCTCTAGCACTTATTCTAGCTCTATTTCATTTTTTTAAAAAATATTTATTAAAGTTTCAAAAAAGTTACAAAAATGAGAAAGAAAAAAAGAAAAAAAGATACAAAATACAGAAAAATAAAAGCAGTTAAAAACATTTCCATGTCTTGTCTTTCATTAACTTATTTCCCTGACCTTCTCACACCTCCCTTTTTTGTACTCTAGTTCACTTAAGTATTCCAGCAAATCCTTTCCAACTTGGTTTTTATCCTAATAGTTTATCCTAATGTAGTATAATATTACATTCTGATCTTTCAACAGTTAAAAAATCAATTTTTACCTAATCTTTTGTATCATTTCTGCTAATACCACATTACTTCATTCCAACATCCTTCTAACATTCCTGAATTTTACAATGTTTCTGTAGATAAACTTTAATTTTTTTCCAATCTTCTTCCACCAACTCTTCACCTTGGTCTCGGATTCTGCCAGTCATCTCCGCCAGTTCCCTATAGTCCATCACTTTCATCTGCCATTCTTCCCGGTTGGGTAAATCTTGTGTCTTCCAATACTTTGCGATGAGTATTCTTGCTGCTGTTGTTGCATACATAAAAAAGGTTCTATCCTTCTTTGGCACCATTTTCATTATATTCTCTCTTAAGGCAATACATGCCGTAAACTTAATACCTGTGGTCCATAACTGTTCCCAGTCAGCCATCATAATGTTATGTCCAACATCTTGAGCCCATTTAATCATAGCTGATTTCACCGTTTCATCCTGAGTATTCCATTTCAACAGCAAGTTATACATTCTTGACAAATTCTTAGTTTTAGGATCTAACAATTCTGTTTCCAATTTTGATTTCTCCACCTGAAACCCAATTTTCTTATCCAAATTATAAACCTCCGTTATTTGATAATAATGAAGCCAATCCCATACTTTGTTTTTTAATTTTTCAAAACTCTGCAGCTTTAACCTGTCTCCTTCTTGTTCCAATATCTCCCAATATTTCGGCCAATTGGCCTCCATATTGAGCTTTTTCAGAGCCTTTGCTTCCATTGGTGACAACCACCTTGGAGTTTTGTTTTCAAGCAGATCCTTGTATCTTATCCAAACAATAAACAAAGCTTTCCTGACAATATGGTTTTTAAACGCTTTATGTGCTTTGACTTTATCATACCACAAGTATGCATGCCAACCAAATACATTATTAAACCCTTCCAAATCCAATACATCAGTGTTTTCAAGAAATAGCCATTCCTTCAGCCAACAAAATGCGGCTGACTCATAATATAGTTTAAGGTCTGGCAGGGCAAAACCACCCCTTTCTTCAGCATCAGTTAGTATTTTAAATTTTATTCGGGGCTTCTTGCCCTGCCAGACAAATCTAGAAATATCTTTCTGCCACTTCTTGAAACATTCCATTTTGTCCAAAATTTGCAATGTTTGAAACAGAAACAACATCCTTGGCAATACATTCATTTTTATCGCTGCAATTCGGCCTAGCAATAAAAGCTTCAAATTTGACCATATTTCTAAGTCCTTTTTCACTTCCGTCCAACATTTTTCATAATTATCTTTAAATAGGTTCACATTCTTAGCAGTCATGTTAACCCCAAGGTATTTCACTTTCTTAACCAATGTTAATCCTGTCTCTTTCTGAAACCTCTCTCTCTCAACCGGTGTTAGATTTTTCTCTAAGACCTTAGTTTTCAAGTTATTCAACTTAAAACCTGCTACCTGACCAAATTCTTCAATCAATTCCAATACTCTTTTAGTACTAGATTCTGGCTCCTGTAATGTCAATACCAAATCATCCGCAAATGCTTTCAATTTGTACTGTTTAGCTCCGACTTGTATACCTTTAACCAATTGGTCCTTTCTAATCATATTTAGCAAAACCTCCAGGACCGATATAAAAAGCAATGGAGAGATTGGGCACCCCTGTCGTGTTCCTTTCTCAATCTTAAACTCTTCTGTAACTACGTTATTCACAATCAATTTAGCTTTTTGTTCTGAATAAATTGCACCTATACCGTTTTCAAAACCTTGGCCTACCCCCATTCCCTGTAAATTTTTCTTCATAAAACTCCAAGATATATTGCCGAAGGCTTTCTCCGCGTCCACAAATATCAAAACTGCTTTTGTATTGATATTCACTTGTAATTTTTCTAAGATGTTAATTATATTCCTCGTATTGTCAGACAAGTGTCTCCCCGGGAGAAAGCCCGCTTGGTCTTTATGGATTTCTTCTACCAATATCTTTCTTAACCTTTTAGCCATGATATCAGCGAAAGTTTTGTAATCCACATTGAGCTATGATATAGGGCGGTAGTTCTTAAGCTGTGTCTTCTCAGACTCCGTTTTCGGTATAAGTGTAATATATGCTTCCTTCCACGACTCTGGTGCCTTTTTCCCTTCCAGTATTTCATTGCACACATCATTTAAAGGCCGTACTAACCATTCTTTCAAGGATCTGTAATATCTTGAGGTCAAGCCGTCCGGCCCTGGGGATTTGCCCAATTGCATGTTCTGAATGGCTCCTTCAACCTCCTGGTCTGTTATTTTATAGTTCAGCATTAGCTTATTTTCTTGAGAGATTTTTTGTAATCCATTTGTTTTCAAAAATCGGTCAATGTCAATTTCTTTCTGAGTCTCTTGTGTATATAAATGTTTAAAATACTTCTGAAAGCACTTCCGAATCTCCACTGGATTCTGTATATTCTTTCCCTCCACTTCCAAATTGGTAATAGTATTAAGCTTTTGTCTTTTTTTCATTTGCCAGGCCAACAATTTCCCACATTTATTTGCCGATTCAAATGTCTTTTGTCTCATCTGTTTGATCTTCCATTTGATTTCCTGATTGATCAGTTTCGTGTATTGTACTTGATATAACTTTATCTCTTTCAGGATTTCCTGTGATTTTGGTTTTGCTCTCAGTCTCTTTTCCCCTTCCTTTATTTTCTCCAGAATTTTATCCTTTTTTTCATTTTGGGTTTTCTTCTTAATTGCGTTCTGCTGTATCAAAAACCCTCTCATGACTGCTTTACTTGCGTCCCAGATTACTCTTTTTTCAACTGTGGTGTTCAAATTTATCTCAAAATAGTCTCTCAAGTTCTTTTGAGCCTTTTTAGTCACTTCTTCATTCCTAAACAAAGTGTCATTCATCCTCCATCTAAAGGAACCAATTGGTGTTAGTTTCATTTCCATCTTCACCGCATCGTGGTCGGAGCAAGTTTTAGGGCAAATTTCCACTTTTCTAATCTTCGGGGCCAGCCCCCTAGTTAGCCAAATTTGGTCGATTTCTTGTCCATGTCATTTTGGCCTCAGAATAGAAAGTTCCTTCTATTCCCATGGGGTTCTTAGTTCTCCAAATGTCAACTATGTCCATATTGTCAGTCATATCAAAAAACATCTTTGGTAGTCTACCATCTTTTGTTACTACCTGTCTCTGTGCCTTATCCATATTAGTGGACACTACTCCATTCATATCTCCCATCAAAATCATATTATAGTCCAAATAGTCCATCAGAATCTCGTGTAGCTTCTTGAAAAACTCCGATTTCCCCTCATTTGGTGCATAAATACTGTCAGGACTGCCTCTAGGTCCCAGCTCACAGAGGACCAACGCACGGTCGATGTAATGTACAAAAGTCTTTATTGAAGTTTAGTTTCCATTTCAAACCCCAGAGCGCGCAGCCCTACGTCTTGACTCTAGATCGGCGAAGTCCCCTCTGAGTCACTATCCCTTCCGCACCAGTTCAAGATCCTAGCCCGGCTCCACCTCCTGCGCTCTCTCTTCTTTAATTGCCATGCTAATAACCAGGCTCAGGTTCTGTTTCAGGCTGTGTCTCTGTTTCAGGCTCCGGCGCTGTATCAACCACTGTTGCAGACTCAGGCTGTGGCGCTATGGCTGTCGCTGTGGCTCTGGTTCTGTTTCTGGCTCTGGCTCTCTTTCAGGCTCTGTTTCTGAAGGAGGGTTTTGTTCTGGCTCTGGCTGTGTCTCTGGATCTGGCTGTGTCTCTGCTGCAGGCTCCTATGCTGTATTAAGCACTGTATCAGGCTCTGCCTCTCCCTCTGCCCCTGGCTACGTTTAAGCGTCAGGCTCAGTTTCAGACAGTGTCTCTGTTTCAGGTTCCAGCACTCTATCAAGCACTATTTCAGACTCAGGCTGTGGATCTCGGCTGTGGCTCTAGGCTCCATCTGTGGCTCAGTCTGTGGCTCTGGCTCTCTTTCAGGGTCTGGTTCTGAATGAAGATCTGGTTCTGACTCTGATTCAGGGTCTCATGATGGCTCTTCCTCTGCCTCTGACCCAGCTATATTTCAGGGTCTCGCTCTCTTTCAGTCTCTGTGTGCTGGCCCCGGGGGAAAGGTTACTGTTGGCGTAGTCAAAGTCCGGTCCTGGGTCACTAGCCTGGAAACAGTTCACAAGGAGCAGGGCGAGGTCCGAAGCAGGAAGCCGGGTGGGGACAGGAACACTGGAGGGTCAGGTCTGGGTCCGGGCAGGAACAGGTACTCAACAACGACGTTGCTCCCACAACCTGGGACCGGGCTGACTGGCCTTTATCTTCTCTGAGGCCAGGGGCGGTCCCGGCCCCCAGGAGACCCGCCTCTCCTGGCCTTAAGGCGAGCACTCCTCCTGGGAGAAATCAGTTCCCTTCGCCTCTCTGCCCTGAGCCTCTGCAGTTCAGGAGAGACTGAAGGGTTACTGGGCCCAGGGGGAGACTCACCTGTAGGCACTGAGTCCTCAACCACCTCTGGAGCCAGAGTGGATTCACCTGGTGTCTGCTCCTGAGGATCCGGCACAGGTGCAGGCACTTCAGAATCAAGGCCCTGCCCCAGTTCAGCCGGTCCTGGAGGCGGGGACTCCTGTGCAGGCTGGGATTCCTCCGGTTCAGCCTCTGAATCGGATTCCCAGGCCATCACACTCTGGTTCTGAATTAGGGTTTTGTTCTGGCTCTGGCTGTGTCTCTGGCTCTGGCTCTGGCTCCAGCTCCGGCACTGTATCAAGTACTGCTGCAGACTCAGTCTGTGGCTGCAGCTATGTTTTGCGCTCTGGCCCTGTATCAAGCCCTGGCCCTGGCCCTGGCCCTGGCCCTGGCCCTGGCTCTGATTCTGATTCTGGGTCTCACTCTGGCTCTGATTCAGGGTCTCACTCTGACTCTGATTCAGGGTCTCGCTCTGGCTCTGGCTCTGGCACTCTATCAAGGACTGTTTCAGACTCAGGCTGTGGCTCTGCCTCTGTTTCAGGCTCAGGCTCTGTTTGAGGCTGTGTCTCTGTTTCAGGCTCCGGCACTGTATCAAGTACTGTTGCAGACTCAGGCTGTGGCTGTTGCTCTGGTTCGGGCTGTGGCTCTTTTTCAGGGTCTGGTTCTGAATGAGGGCTTGGTTATGGCACTGATTCAGGGTCTCGCTCTGTCTCTGGCTGTGTCTCTGTTGCACCACAAACGGTGGTTTGTTGTTGTTGTTGTTGTTGTTTTCTTTCTGGGGTGAAAGAGTAGCTTTGGTAAAACTATCATTTTTATTACCGAAATACGGCCCAGGAATGATAAATTTAACCTTGTCCATGTCTCCAACTGTCTTTTGATATCTTTCCAACAATTGGTATAATTATCTTCATATAAGTTAATATTCTTTGGTGTTATCCATAATCCTAAATACTTGATTTGGGGGTAGATATTAATGCGTATTATTTGTTCTAATTCTGCTTTATCATCTGGCGACATATTTTTAACTAATAGTTTTGTCTTGTTTAAATTCATTTTGAACCCCGCAACTTTACCGTAGCCATATATTATTTCCAACACCTTTCTTAAACTCTGTTTTGGTTGCTCCGTAGTTATAATTAAATCGTGCTTTGACTTTATCATACCACAAGTATGCATGCCAACCAAATACATTATTAAACCCTTCCAAATCCAATACATCAGTGTTTTCAAGAAATAGCCATTCCTTCAGCCAACAAAATGCGGCTGACTCATAATATAGTTTAAGGTCTGGCAGGGCAAAACCACCCCTTTCTTCAGCATCAGTTAGTATTTTAAATTTTATTCGGGGCTTCTTGCCCTGCCAGACAAATCTAGAAATATCTTTCTGCCACTTCTTGAAACATTCCATTTTGTCCAAAATTTGCAATGTTTGAAACAGAAACAACATCCTTGGCAATACATTCATTTTTATCGCTGCAATTCGGCCTAGCAATAAAAGCTTCAAATTTGACCATATTTCTAAGTCCTTTTTCACTTCCGTCCAACATTTTTCATAATTATCTTTAAATAGGTTCACATTCTTAGCAGTCATGTTAACCCCAAGGTATTTCACTTTCTTAACCAATGTTAATCCTGTCTCTTTCTGAAACCTCTCTCTCTCAACCGGTGTTAGATTTTTCTCTAAGACCTTAGTTTTCAAGTTATTCAACTTAAAACCTGCTACCTGACCAAATTCTTCAATCAATTCCAATACTCTTTTAGTACTAGATTCTGGCTCCTGTAATGTCAATACCAAATCATCCGCAAATGCTTTCAATTTGTACTGTTTAGCTCCGACTTGTATACCTTTAACCAATTGGTCCTTTCTAATCATATTTAGCAAAACCTCCAGGACCGATATAAAAAGCAATGGAGAGATTGGGCACCCCTGTCGTGTTCCTTTCTCAATCTTAAACTCTTCTGTAACTACGTTATTCACAATCAATTTAGCTTTTTGTTCTGAATAAATTGCACCTATACCGTTTTCAAAACCTTGGCCTACCCCCATTCCCTGTAAATTTTTCTTCATAAAACTCCAAGATATATTGCCGAAGGCTTTCTCCGCGTCCACAAATATCAAAACTGCTTTTGTATTGATATTCACTTGTAATTTTTCTAAGATGTTAATTATATTCCTCGTATTGTCAGACAAGTGTCTCCCCGGGAGAAAGCCCGCTTGGTCTTTATGGATTTCTTCTACCAATATCTTTCTTAACCTTTTAGCCATGATATCAGCGAAAGTTTTGTAATCCACATTGAGCTATGATATAGGGCGGTAGTTCTTAAGCTGTGTCTTCTCAGACTCCGTTTTCGGTATAAGTGTAATATATGCTTCCTTCCACGACTCTGGTGCCTTTTTCCCTTCCAGTATTTCATTGCACACATCATTTAAAGGCCGTACTAACCATTCTTTCAAGGATCTGTAATATCTTGAGGTCAAGCCGTCCGGCCCTGGGGATTTGCCCAATTGCATGTTCTGAATGGCTCCTTCAACCTCCTGGTCTGTTATTTTATAGTTCAGCATTAGCTTATTTTCTTGAGAGATTTTTTGTAATCCATTTGTTTTCAAAAATCGGTCAATGTCAATTTCTTTCTGAGTCTCTTGTGTATATAAATGTTTAAAATACTTCTGAAAGCACTTCCGAATCTCCACTGGATTCTGTATATTCTTTCCCTCCACTTCCAAATTGGTAATAGTATTAAGCTTTTGTCTTTTTTTCATTTGCCAGGCCAACAATTTCCCACATTTATTTGCCGATTCAAATGTCTTTTGTCTCATCTGTTTGATCTTCCATTTGATTTCCTGATTGATCAGTTTCGTGTATTGTACTTGATATAACTTTATCTCTTTCAGGATTTCCTGTGATTTTGGTTTTGCTCTCAGTCTCTTTTCCCCTTCCTTTATTTTCTCCAGAATTTTATCCTTTTTTTCATTTTGGGTTTTCTTCTTAATTGCGTTCTGCTGTATCAAAAACCCTCTCATGACTGCTTTACTTGCGTCCCAGATTACTCTTTTTTCAACTGTGGTGTTCAAATTTATCTCAAAATAGTCTCTCAAGTTCTTTTGAGCCTTTTTAGTCACTTCTTCATTCCTAAACAAAGTGTCATTCATCCTCCATCTAAAGGAACCAATTGGTGTTAGTTTCATTTCCATCTTCACCGCATCGTGGTCGGAGCAAGTTTTAGGGCAAATTTCCACTTTTCTAATCTTCGGGGCCAGCCCCCTAGTTAGCCAAATTTGGTCGATTTCTTGTCCATGTCATTTTGGCCTCAGAATAGAAAGTTCCTTCTATTCCCATGGGGTTCTTAGTTCTCCAAATGTCAACTATGTCCATATTGTCAGTCATATCAAAAAACATCTTTGGTAGTCTACCATCTTTTGTTACTACCTGTCTCTGTGCCTTATCCATATTAGTGGACACTACTCCATTCATATCTCCCATCAAAATCATATTATAGTCCAAATAGTCCATCAGAATCTCGTGTAGCTTCTTGAAAAACTCCGATTTCCCCTCATTTGGTGCATAAATACTGTCAGGACTGCCTCTAGGTCCCAGCTCACAGAGGACCAACGCACGGTCGATGTAATGTACAAAAGTCTTTATTGAAGTTTAGTTTCCATTTCAAACCCCAGAGCGCGCAGCCCTACGTCTTGACTCTAGATCGGCGAAGTCCCCTCTGAGTCACTATCCCTTCCGCACCAGTTCAAGATCCTAGCCCGGCTCCACCTCCTGCGCTCTCTCTTCTTTAATTGCCATGCTAATAACCAGGCTCAGGTTCTGTTTCAGGCTGTGTCTCTGTTTCAGGCTCCGGCGCTGTATCAACCACTGTTGCAGACTCAGGCTGTGGCGCTATGGCTGTCGCTGTGGCTCTGGTTCTGTTTCTGGCTCTGGCTCTCTTTCAGGCTCTGTTTCTGAAGGAGGGTTTTGTTCTGGCTCTGGCTGTGTCTCTGGATCTGGCTGTGTCTCTGCTGCAGGCTCCTATGCTGTATTAAGCACTGTATCAGGCTCTGCCTCTCCCTCTGCCCCTGGCTACGTTTAAGCGTCAGGCTCAGTTTCAGACAGTGTCTCTGTTTCAGGTTCCAGCACTCTATCAAGCACTATTTCAGACTCAGGCTGTGGATCTCGGCTGTGGCTCTAGGCTCCGTCTGTGGCTCAGTCTGTGGCTCTGGCTCTCTTTCAGGGTCTGGTTCTGAATGAAGATCTGGTTCTGACTCTGATTCAGGGTCTCATGATGGCTCTTCCTCTGCCTCTGACCCAGCTATATTTCAGGGTCTCGCTCTCTTTCAGTCTCTGTGTGCTGGCCCCGGGGGAAAGGTTACTGTTGGCGTAGTCAAAGTCCGGTCCTGGGTCACTAGCCTGGAAACAGTTCACAAGGAGCAGGGCGAGGTCCGAAGCAGGAAGCCGGGTGGGGACAGGAACACTGGAGGGTCAGGTCTGGGTCCGGGCAGGAACAGGTACTCAACAACGACGTTGCTCCCACAACCTGGGACCGGGCTGACTGGCCTTTATCTTCTCTGAGGCCAGGGGCGGTCCCGGCCCCCAGGAGACCCGCCTCTCCTGGCCTTAAGGCGAGCACTCCTCCTGGGAGAAATCAGTTCCCTTCGCCTCTCTGCCCTGAGCCTCTGCAGTTCAGGAGAGACTGAAGGGTTACTGGGCCCAGGGGGAGACTCACCTGTAGGCACTGAGTCCTCAACCACCTCTGGAGCCAGAGTGGATTCACCTGGTGTCTGCTCCTGAGGATCCGGCACAGGTGCAGGCACTTCAGAATCAAGGCCCTGCCCCAGTTCAGCCGGTCCTGGAGGCGGGGACTCCTGTGCAGGCTGGGATTCCTCCGGTTCAGCCTCTGAATCGGATTCCCAGGCCATCACACTCTGGTTCTGAATTAGGGTTTTGTTCTGGCTCTGGCTGTGTCTCTGGCTCTGGCTCTGGCTCCAGCTCCGGCACTGTATCAAGTACTGCTGCAGACTCAGTCTGTGGCTGCAGCTATGTTTTGCGCTCTGGCCCTGTATCAAGCCCTGGCCCTGGCCCTGGCCCTGGCCCTGGCTCTGATTCTGATTCTGGGTCTCACTCTGGCTCTGATTCAGGGTCTCACTCTGACTCTGATTCAGGGTCTCGCTCTGGCTCTGGCTCTGGCACTCTATCAAGGACTGTTTCAGACTCAGGCTGTGGCTCTGCCTCTGTTTCAGGCTCAGGCTCTGTTTGAGGCTGTGTCTCTGTTTCAGGCTCCGGCACTGTATCAAGTACTGTTGCAGACTCAGGCTGTGGCTGTTGCTCTGGTTCGGGCTGTGGCTCTTTTTCAGGGTCTGGTTCTGAATGAGGGCTTGGTTATGGCACTGATTCAGGGTCTCGCTCTGTCTCTGGCTGTGTCTCTGTTGCACCACAAACGGTGGTTTGTTGTTGTTGTTGTTGTTGTTTTCTTTCTGGGGTGAAAGAGTAGCTTTGGTAAAACTATCATTTTTATTACCGAAATACGGCCCAGGAATGATAAATTTAACCTTGTCCATGTCTCCAACTGTCTTTTGATATCTTTCCAACAATTGGTATAATTATCTTCATATAAGTTAATATTCTTTGGTGTTATCCATAATCCTAAATACTTGATTTGGGGGTAGATATTAATGCGTATTATTTGTTCTAATTCTGCTTTATCATCTGGCGACATATTTTTAACTAATAGTTTTGTCTTGTTTAAATTCATTTTGAACCCCGCAACTTTACCGTAGCCATATATTATTTCCAACACCTTTCTTAAACTCTGTTTTGGTTGCTCCGTAGTTATAATTAAATCGTGCTTTGACTTTATCATACCACAAGTATGCATGCCAACCAAATACATTATTAAACCCTTCCAAATCCAATACATCAGTGTTTTCAAGAAATAGCCATTCCTTCAGCCAACAAAATGCGGCTGACTCATAATATAGTTTAAGGTCTGGCAGGGCAAAACCACCCCTTTCTTCAGCATCAGTTAGTATTTTAAATTTTATTCGGGGCTTCTTGCCCTGCCAGACAAATCTAGAAATATCTTTCTGCCACTTCTTGAAACATTCCATTTTGTCCAAAATTTGCAATGTTTGAAACAGAAACAACATCCTTGGCAATACATTCATTTTTATCGCTGCAATTCGGCCTAGCAATAAAAGCTTCAAATTTGACCATATTTCTAAGTCCTTTTTCACTTCCGTCCAACATTTTTCATAATTATCTTTAAATAGGTTCACATTCTTAGCAGTCATGTTAACCCCAAGGTATTTCACTTTCTTAACCAATGTTAATCCTGTCTCTTTCTGAAACCTCTCTCTCTCAACCGGTGTTAGATTTTTCTCTAAGACCTTAGTTTTCAAGTTATTCAACTTAAAACCTGCTACCTGACCAAATTCTTCAATCAATTCCAATACTCTTTTAGTACTAGATTCTGGCTCCTGTAATGTCAATACCAAATCATCCGCAAATGCTTTCAATTTGTACTGTTTAGCTCCGACTTGTATACCTTTAACCAATTGGTCCTTTCTAATCATATTTAGCAAAACCTCCAGGACCGATATAAAAAGCAATGGAGAGATTGGGCACCCCTGTCGTGTTCCTTTCTCAATCTTAAACTCTTCTGTAACTACGTTATTCACAATCAATTTAGCTTTTTGTTCTGAATAAATTGCACCTATACCGTTTTCAAAACCTTGGCCTACCCCCATTCCCTGTAAATTTTTCTTCATAAAACTCCAAGAAATATTGCCGAAGGCTTTCTCCGCGTCCACAAATATCAAAACTGCTTTTGTATTGATATTCACTTGTAATTTTTCTAAGATGTTAATTATATTCCTCGTATTGTCAGACAAGTGTCTCCCCGGGAGAAAGCCCGCTTGGTCTTTATGGATTTCTTCTACCAATATCTTTCTTAACCTTTTAGCCATGATATCAGCGAAAGTTTTGTAATCCACATTGAGCTATGATATAGGGCGGTAGTTCTTAAGCTGTGTCTTCTCAGACTCCGTTTTCGGTATAAGTGTAATATATGCTTCCTTCCACGACTCTGGTGCCTTTTTCCCTTCCAGTATTTCATTGCACACATCATTTAAAGGCCGTACTAACCATTCTTTCAAGGATCTGTAATATCTTGAGGTCAAGCCGTCCGGCCCTGGGGATTTGCCCAATTGCATGTTCTGAATGGCTCCTTCAACCTCCTGGTCTGTTATTTTATAGTTCAGCATTAGCTTATTTTCTTGAGAGATTTTTTGTAATCCATTTGTTTTCAAAAATCGGTCAATGTCAATTTCTTTCTGAGTCTCTTGTGTATATAAATGTTTAAAATACTTCTGAAAGCACTTCCGAATCTCCACTGGATTCTGTATATTCTTTCCCTCCACTTCCAAATTGGTAATAGTATTAAGCTTTTGTCTTTTTTTCATTTGCCAGGCCAACAATTTCCCACATTTATTTGCCGATTCAAATGTCTTTTGTCTCATCTGTTTGATCTTCCATTTGATTTCCTGATTGATCAGTTTCGTGTATTGTACTTGATATAACTTTATCTCTTTCAGGATTTCCTGTGATTTTGGTTTTGCTCTCAGTCTCTTTTCCCCTTCCTTTATTTTCTCCAGAATTTTATCCTTTTTTTCATTTTGGGTTTTCTTCTTAATTGCGTTCTGCTGTATCAAAAACCCTCTCATGACTGCTTTACTTGCGTCCCAGATTACTCTTTTTTCAACTGTGGTGTTCAAATTTATCTCAAAATAGTCTCTCAAGTTCTTTTGAGCCTTTTTAGTCACTTCTTCATTCCTAAACAAAGTGTCATTCATCCTCCATCTAAAGGAACCAATTGGTGTTAGTTTCATTTCCATCTTCACCGCATCGTGGTCGGAGCAAGTTTTAGGGCAAATTTCCACTTTTCTAATCTTCGGGGCCAGCCCCCTAGTTAGCCAAATTTGGTCGATTTCTTGTCCATGTCATTTTGGCCTCAGAATAGAAAGTTCCTTCTATTCCCATGGGGTTCTTAGTTCTCCAAATGTCAACTATGTCCATATTGTCAGTCATATCAAAAAACATCTTTGGTAGTCTACCATCTTTTGTTACTACCTGTCTCTGTGCCTTATCCATATTAGTGGACACTACTCCATTCATATCTCCCATCAAAATCATATTATAGTCCAAATAGTCCATCAGAATCTCGTGTAGCTTCTTGAAAAACTCCGATTTCCCCTCATTTGGTGCATAAATACTGTCAGGACTGCCTCTAGGTCCCAGCTCACAGAGGACCAACGCACGGTCGATGTAATGTACAAAAGTCTTTATTGAAGTTTAGTTTCCATTTCAAACCCCAGAGCGCGCAGCCCTACGTCTTGACTCTAGATCGGCGAAGTCCCCTCTGAGTCACTATCCCTTCCGCACCAGTTCAAGATCCTAGCCCGGCTCCACCTCCTGCGCTGTTCCTTCCTCCTCTGGGTCCTTCTGCCCCCTGGGGTTTCCTCCTTCCTGGACTCTTCTGATGCTGACCCCCCTGAGTCTTGCCCTTCCTTCCGCCGGGCTTTAGGACCTGGCTCCCTATCCGGGCTCCCTGCTGTGCCGCTCGCCTGTACATTTGAACTTGGCGCGCGCGCCCAGCCGGTAACCTTCCTCCTGACCGTTTCCCCGCTCTCCGATGTGGGCGTGGTAAAACCTGACTCATCTCCTCTCGCTGGTGGTGAGAACACTGGTCCCGATTCCTGGGACCTCCCCTCCCTACTGCGCTCTGGTGGGGAAGCTGGTCCTGATTTCCAACTGCTGCTCAGGGAGTCCCCGCTGGCCCCTTCCTCCTGGGGTTTGCCCCCTGGAGCCCCCCTTGCCCTGGCCATCGGCGCTCCCTTCTGTGAATCTTCCGATTCGCTGGAGAGGCTCGTGGAATGACTCTGGCCACTGTCACTGCCTCCACCCCACTCGGATTCCTCCTCCTCGCTCTCCATTTGCTCCCCCTCCTGTGTCTCTGCTCCTGAACCCCTGACAAATACCTAATATCAAAAATTTCTCTCCCTGTGATTGAATTTCAATTGCAACAAATCTTCCTTGATCATCTTTAAATAAAAAATTCCGTAATAGGCTCTCCTTTGCATAAAGTACTACTCCTCTTTTCTTTACTTTATATGATGAAATAAATTCTTGTCCTAATCTTTTATTACTTAGAATCTTCCTGTGTAGCCTTATCACATGTGTTTCTTGTAAACAAATCAGGTCCAATTGTTCATTTTTTAAAAAATGAAAGACTCTCCGTCTCTTTTCCGGGGAGTTAAGTCCATTCACATGCCAGCTTAATACTTGCAGTGCCATGATGTAGTTACTTTGCTTCTCCTCCTTCAGCACCTAGTAGTTGTTTTAGTTCTAACAATGATGTTGGTTTCCCTCCTTTTGGTGGGCTTCTGTCCAAAACTCCTGGCTCTTTTCCAAATTCTTTCTGCAGATCTTCTCCGTGGTCTCTCAAAAACTTGTCTTTTTCCTCAACTGATCTTATTTTTATCTTCCTTCCTTTAAAGCTAAAGAATAGGCCTTGGGGGAATTCCCACCTGAAGATAATTTTGTTCCTTCTCAGAAGGGCAACCAAATCTCCAAAGTTGGACCTAAGATCCAAAAGATGTTTCGGTATATCTTTAAAGATTTCCACTCTTTACTGCAGAATTGTCAAAGGAGTCTGAAAGTGCAGACCCAAGATTTTATCTCTCTCTTCCTTAGATCGGAGAGTAATCAGACAATCTCTTATTTTAATCTTCTTTCCTCCTCTTCCCAGTCTGAAGGCCCTCACGATTTTAAAGTCTTCTTGTTTCAAATCCGACTTCCAAAACTCTGCAAATTCCTGTGTCAAAAAGTCTATCAAACTGCCCTTCTCCAATTCAGGTACTGCTCTAATCCTTAAGTTCGTCTGTTTTTCCTTGAGTTCAATCATAGAAAGCGTCAATTTCTGATCCTTAATTTGCCTCTCCAAATCTGGGACTTTCTCTGTTTCCAATTGAACTAGTTGTCTTGAATTCCACGGCATCAGCTTTCTTCTTGGCTTCCTCTGTGGTCTGTCGGGTCAGAGTTGATTCCTGCAGCAATTTCTGAATAGATTATGTGTTGGTGTTCACCTTTTGTCCCAAACTATTTAAGCTTTCTGTATTTAAATCAATTTTAGTAGTTGCTGCATCTACCTTCGATTTTGTCTCATCCACTATCACCTTTGTCTCTTCGACCCTCTTATTTGTCTCTTCAGCCCTTTTATTAAGTCTCTCCAAAGATTCATTAATCTTAGCCAATGCAGCCGCCAGAGTATCTTCTGATGACATTCCACTAGGTTTAGGTTGTGATGGTACAGTCACTGATGAAGTGGGAAGGCCAGCAACTGATTGTCTTCGCGCCCAATTCTTCCCAGACCTTGTTGTTTTGTCTGGGAATTGTGAATCTACTTTTTCTCTCCCATCTGCCATAACACTTAAACAATAGAGAGGCCAAGGTCAATCCCAGCTACGCAGTTTGTCTTTACAAGTGGAAAATTCCCCTGGTAACAGTTTAACAGTTTCAGAATCTTCCTCTAGGGGGAAAAAGTTGCAATAGTCCAGGAAAAACTCTTTTTAAACTCAAGCAAGAAAAGAAATAAACAGTTCAAATTTTTGTTACTTTTCAGTTACTTTCCCTCTTTCTTAGCAGCAGCAGAGGAAACTGGCCATAATGTATCTCTCTTGCTGAACTAACTGTCAGCAAGTCCCCTGTTCACAGTCAAAGCTCAGTTCAAAGCACGGCAGTCTTTGTCTATTGGCAGCCGTTCCCAAGTTTAGAGCGGTGAATTTTAGGATTTTTCCCTCTCTCTTGCAGGTATATACGGTCCAAAACTTCCCCCCTCCTGCCCCTGCTTCCTTGGGGGGGGGGGGGTTACGATATTTTAGTGTTAGAAATTTAGTCCTTTCCAGTCAGTTTTCCCAGGCTTTAGCTTGTTTTCTCTTTGCTTTGATCTATTTACAAAAGAGGAAGGCGGACTTCCTGCTTAAACCTTCCCCGCTTTGGTGTCAAATTAAGTCTCTCTTATACTTCCAAATTTCCCCTACTCACAGGTAGTTGCTTTTATAATTTTCACAAGAAGAAGTCAGCGCTCTCCGGTAACGGCTGTGCGGCTTCACTCCGGGGAAGAAGCAATCAATTCACAGCACCGCGCCGCTCACCCGCTTCGCTCCGGAACCCGTAGTCGAGGTTCCCCACGAATTTGGGGGGCGCAAAGGGTGCCCGCTGAATCCCACGCTCACAGGCTTCGCCTGCCTGTGGTTTTGGAAGGGTCTCCGCTTTCGCCGTAGCTGTAAGACCCGATTCCCCCGAGGCAAATCCCTCCTAGTCAGAAGGATTCCGCCATTACCGATGGCGCTAAACCCGGAAGTCTTATTCTAGCTCTATTTCATATATATATATATATATATATATATATATATATATATATATATATATATATTTGCTTTCGTAGATTTTCACGGGTACAGGAATGCAGGTTTTGGTGTCCTCGGGTGTCTTCCCGTGTAAAAGTTGGGGTGTCTAGGCGACGTTTCGACGAGGTCTCACTCGTCATCTTCAGGCTGGTGCTTTCGGCTTCTTGTTACTGGAACAGAGCGGGATCTCAATGTTTGAGTTCCTATAAATACTGTAGAGGGGGTGTGGTGTCTAGCCTCCAATGTTCTGGGCAGAGAGGAAGTTCCCAGGCTAGTGTGCCTTTTCTTCTTTTGTTCCTTAATTACTTGAGAGATACCTTGAGTGATTTCTTGAGTGATATCCTGAGTACCACTTAGGTGGGTCATTAGGTGTGGATTAGTTGCTAAAGTCTTTGTGTCTTGACCTCTTGAACTTTGTGAAGAGTTTTCCTGAGAAGATGGCTGTATTGCACTTAGTTGTGCTTTGGCTTGGCTTCGTGTATAGGGGCGAGCTGTGGTTTTGTGGCTTGTGTCAGCCAGATCTGTGTAGGGATTGCAGGGGGGTGCAGCATCCGGAGGTGCCACCATGGATTGGCTACTGGATGGTGTCAGTAATTCATCTGTGGAGAGGGTCTGGGTTTGGGTCTGGTGTGGTTGATTGGTGTTGGCGTTCTGTGTGCCTCTGGATCTGGTGTCAGTTTTTGTGGGGAGGGCTAATTTCCAGATGTCTGGCAAGCGGGATGTGTCGTCACGCTTGTTCATGTTGTGAGGGTGTTTCTCTATCTCGATGGCTTCCATGATTATTCTCTTGTGGTGATGTTCCGTGTTAAAGAGCAATTTGGAATCTGCAAAATTAATTTCGTGTCCTGTTTCTTTCATGTGTTGGAAAAGAGAGGAAGTTTTTTCTTCTTTTTTGACGGCATTCTTGTGTTCTGCGATACGTGCATTTATTCGTCTGTTTGTTTGTCCAATGTACGTGGCTGGGCAGACTTTGCAGGGTATTTCATAGATCCCTTGGTTTTCCAACTGGATTTTATCCTTGGGGTTTCTGAGGATATTGGCTATTTTTTGGTTGGTGCAAAAGGCTGTTTTGATATTGTGTTTATGGAGGATTTTGCTAATTTTATCTGTAGTGCCCTTGATATAAGGAAGGAGGGCCATGCCATTGAAGGAGGGCCATGCCAAGACACAGAAGAAAACAATGGCATGGCCCTCCTTCCTTATATCAAGGGCACTACAGATAAAATTAGCAAAATCCTCCATAAACACAATATCAAAACAGCCTTTTGCACCAACCAAAAAATAGCCAATATCCTCAGAAACCCCAAGGATAAAATCCAGTTGGAAAACCAAGGGATCTATGAAATACCCTGCAAAGTCTGCCCAGCCACGTACATTGGACAAACAAACAGACGAATAAATGCACGTATCGCAGAACACAAGAATGCCGTCAAAAAAGAAGAAAAAACTTCCTCTCTTTTCCAACACATGAAAGAAACAGGACACGAAATTAATTTTGCAGATTCCAAATTGCTCTTTAACACGGAACATCACCACAAGAGAATAATCATGGAAGCCATCGAGATAGAGAAACACCCTCACAACATGAACAAGCGTGACGACACATCCCGCTTGCCAGACATCTGGAAATTAGCCCTCTCCACAAAAACTGACACCAGATCCAGAGGCACACAGAACGCCAACACCAATCAACCACACCAGACCCAAACCCAGACCCTCTCCACAGATGAATTACTGACACCATCCAGTAGCCAATCCATGGTGGCACCTCCGGATGCTGCACCCCCCTGCAATCCCTACACAGATCTGGCTGACACAAGCCACAAAACCACAGCTCGCCCCTATACACGAAGCCAAGCCAAAGCACAACTAAGTGCAATACAGCCATCTTCTCAGGAAAACTCTTCACAAAGTTCAAGAGGTCAAGACACAAAGACTTTAGCAACTAATCCACACCTAATGACCCACCTAAGTGGTACTCAGGATATCACTCAAGAAATCACTCAAGGTATCTCTCAAGTAATTAAGGAACAAAAGAAGAAAAGGCACACTAGCCTGGGAACTTCCTCTCTGCCCAGAACATTGGAGGCTAGACACCACACCCCCTCTACAGTATTTATAGGAACTCAAACATTGAGATCCCGCTCTGTTCCAGTAACAAGAAGCCGAAAGCACCAGCCTGAAGATGACGAGTGAGACCTCGTCGAAACGTCGCCTAGACACCCCAACTTTTACACGGGAAGACACCCGAGGACACCAAAACCTGCATATATATATATATATATATATATATATATATAAATTTATTGATTTTCCAAACAGTTATACAATTTTACCCAAAATACAACAAATTGTTTCTTTTTTGAACTTCCTTCAGCGTCTCTGACAATCATCCGTATTTATAACTTTGGTTACACATTCCCTTCTTTCGTATTGCCATTATACTTCCCTTCTCCCACTATTTCATATTAACAATACTTCTCCATTTTTACAGTGCCTCTTGAAATCCCACTAGCGTTGTGTTCACGCCACATATGTTTTTCAGATAATCTACAAACTTTCCCCAGTCTTCGATGAACTTTTGGTCTTTGGTGTCTCAGCCTTTGTCTCTGTTTCACGCTGTTTCTATGTTTCAGGCTCTGACGCTGTTTCAAGCCCTGTATCTGCCTCTGCCTCTGTTTCAGGCTCTGGCACTCTATCAAGCACTGTTTCTGGCTCTGGCTCTCTTTAAGGCTCTGGTTCTGAATTAGGGTTTTGTTCTGGCTCTGGCTGTGTCTCTGGATCTGGCTGTGTCTCTTCTTCAGGCTCCTACGCTGTATCAAGCACTGTATCAGGCTCTGCCTCTCCCTCTGCCCCTGGCTACGTTTAAGCGTCAGGCTCAGTTTCAGACAGTGTCTCTGTTTCAGGATCCAGCACTCTATTAAGCACTATTTCAGACTCAGGCTGTGGATCTCGGCTGTGGCTGTGGATCTCGGCTGTGGCTCTAGGCTCCGTCTGTGGTTCTGTCTGTGGCTCTGGCTCTCTTTCAGGGTCTGGTTCTGAATGAAGATCTGGTTCTGACTCTGATTCAGGGTCTCATGATGGCTCTTCCTCTGACCCAGCTATGTTTCAGGGTCTGGCTCTCTTTCAGGCTCTGGTTCTGAATTAGGGTTTTGTTCTGGCTCTGGCTCTGGCTGTGTCTCTGACTCTGGCTCCAGCTCCGGCACTGTATCAAGTACTGTTGCAGACTCAGGCTGTGGCTCTAGGCTGTGGCTGCAGCTATGTTTTGTGCTCCAGCCCTGTATCATGATGGCTCTTCCTCTGCCTCTGACCCAGCTATGTTTCAGGGTCTGGCTCTCTTTCAGGCTCTGGTTCTGAATTTGGGTTTTGTTCTGGCTCTGGCTGTGTCTCTGACTCTGGCTCCAGCTCCAGCTCCGGCACTCTATCAAGGACTGTTTCAGACTCAGGCTGTGGCTGTGGCTCTGCCTCTGTTTCAGGCTCAGGCTCTGTTTGAGGCTGTGTCTCTGTTTCAGGCTCCGGCACTGTATTAAGTACTGTTGTAGACTCAGGCTGTGGCTCTAGGCTGTGGCTGTGGCTGTGGCTGTTGCTCTGGTTCGGGCTGTGGCTCTTTTTCAGACTCTGGTTCTGAATGAGGGCTTGGTTATGGCACTGATTCAGGGTCTTGCTCTGTCTCTGGCTGTGTTTCTGTTGCACCTCAAACGATGTTGTTGTTGTTGTTGTTGTTGTTGTTATTTTCTTTCTGGGTTGGGACAAATGTTTAGTTGGGGCGGGGATTATTTTAAGTTTAGCATAACTGTTTCTTGCTTTGTTTTTCTTTTACTATTTTTTTAGGTTATTGTATAGTTTGTATTTTGCTTTTTAAGGGGAAAGGGTCAGGGCTGCCTGGGAGGGGGCCTCAGCCAACAGAATGGCTGGGGCAGGTTCCCTACGGGGGGATGTATTGGAACACCCAATCTCTGTTATCGCGGGTGGGAGGAGCAGTTGCGCTAAGACCAGACCACGTCTTTACCGAAGATCTGGTTCTGACTCTGATTCTGATTCTCTGATTCTGGCTCTCTATCAAGGGCTGTTTCAGACTCAGGCTGTGGCTGTTGCTCTGGTTCTGGCTCTGGCTCTTTCTCAGGCTCTGGTTCTGATTGAGGGCTTGGTTCTGGCACTGATTCAGGGTCTCGCTCTGGCTCTGGCTCTGGCACTCTATCAAGGACTGTTTCAGACTCAGGCTCTGGCTCTGGCTCTGTTTCCATTCTTACAATGGAATGTACACAAAACAATAATCCTTTCTATATAAATAGCTGTTACAAGAATCATTTATATAGTACACCTTGGAAAACCCCCCAGCTTCTATCAGCTTCTATCAGTAAAAGGACACTGGGAGCCGACGGAAGAACTCTCAAGCTTTCCTCCCTTCCTTCCCTTTCCAGCCCCACCAAAGCTGCCTTAATAACTCACGGATAGTATTCCCTCTTGGGGCTGACAGTTCCTCTCCCTCGAAGCTCCGGAGCAGCACGCACAAGTGACCTGCATGAAGGTGGCTGCTGGACTCTGGAACAGATCCTGAAACCCAAGCACCTTATTAAAACCTATACCCTACAACAGAAGAGCCATTTCTTTCCCCTCTTTTTCCTCTTTGTTCAGCAAGGCAGTTTTTAATTTCACACTTTTACTGCATTAGCGCTTCAGAGTTGTTATTACTTTTTACCTTTTTACCTCCTGGTACCTTTTTACCTTCTGGTACCTATATTTATGCAGAGAAACATATTGAGACTCAGTGCTCGCTGACGAGCTAAGCAGGAGAAAGCTGCAGATACACCCCTACTCTACCAACGGCCCTGCAAATTAGGAAGAAACACTTGGGGACAACTGGCTCTCTAATTGGAAGACAACTACCCAACATGGTCCTCACCAGAAAGACATGTAAGGAGTTGGGTATTTTGCCAGATTCGCCACTCAACCCCCCGGGACCTGGAAAGAGACAAAGTAAAATTATAAATTATTTCCCTAAGAGGGAGGAGTGCATGAGTGAACAAACTGAACTAATTACTGATGAAGTCACTCCTCCCCCCCTTACTCATCCTGACTGGTCACATTACTCCAAAGAGTTTCCACAAAACTCTGGAAACACAAACTTTCCAAGAAGCTTGGCGCAAGAACTAGCCCTAGCGGAGAAACCTGAGGAAAATATTTCTGTCATCAATAATCAGCGGCCTCCGGCAGAATTAACAACATTCCATCAAGACCAGACGCCCACTTTTAAGTATACTCAAACTGAACTGAGTGATGGCCTCTTTCAGGCCCACCTCCAAGACATAAATACAGACCTTTCCAACATAAAAAATTATTTGACAATAACAAATGGGTTATTGTTGACCCTTGTGGAAAACCTTATCCCCCAACCAAAAGAGACAATAGCAACTGATGCACCCCAAATGCATAAACCAGTAGGACCTGTGAAGATGAGACAAGCAGTAACAACCAAGAAATTACAAAAAAATAGACCAAAAGCCAGGGAAAAGAAAACTAAGAACATTAAAACAACAAGGAAAATAAAGACAAGTTGACATAAACAATGGCAGAAATTATTTAAACTACTTCCATCGGACCCAAACAAATCTGCTGTACGAGATAAAAAAGAGAAAGGCAAGAAGGGGAAAAAGAAGTCATCGCCACAGCTAACGGCTAAGGAGGTATCTCCGAACCGGAGTTTAGAACTAAATGGGAGGATGGAAGCAACGTCCCAGAGCCCTGATAATAGGTCACTCAGTGGGGGTGATATTGGGGGTGAAGCGGTACCTAACAATGAAGGCAGCAAACCGCCTAGCAAACTGAGAAATGGGGACAATGCAACGCCCAATCGCGATGACAACACTATACAAGATGAGCAAGCCTTTACTCAGGCAAGATGCTGGAACCTGATCTTAAATCCCCCAAAATTAGTATTTACAAACTTCCCAAAACCAAAGGGCTTTCTTACAGGGAAAGATCGAAGAATGAGCTCCTTGAACATTCTGAATGATATACTGCCAGGCGCAGTAAAGCCAAATGATATTACTTCTGTAGATTATTTGCATCATGATGGCTGTTCTATGAGAGCAATGATCACATTTAGAGACCTGAACCTGGCCAAGTTTATTTACAGATCAAGATATATATTCTTAAAGGCCCAGATACAAATTCTCAGATTTTTTGAAAATAAGGCACCACTGAATCCCCTTCTGGAAGCTAAGCACGCAAACCTTAGTAAGGAGAAATAACCTCCCAAAACCCGGCCTGGTCCCCAGAAACAAGTGCCTCTAAACCTAAAAAGGAAAGACGTTCACCTGCAAGACCCGCAATTCCAAGCGAACGAAGATGAGGACCCCTTCTCTGTGGAAGAAAATACCTTAATCAGGCAATTTTGCCAATTTCCATCTCCAATACAAACTGAAATATTAGAAAGATTAGACATGCTAAGAATTAAGCTGGCTGGGAGAGATATAAATAAGGAAATCAATGTGGACGCCCACAAAAAGGACCAGACTTCCTTTAATTTGAACTCTATACAAGAACAAAACCCGGCGGCCTGTCGGCCACGTTACCTTCAGACAATGGCTGAGATTAATCTACTTCCAATCAAGGAGGCCCAGCACACCGAAGAGAACTCTACACCACCTCCAATAGGGAGAACCATCCCCAAGGTGAACTCACCAGGCTCTTGGGACAAACTGAGGTACCTAGACGAGGCAGAGTTAGGCCACAATCAAGTCCCGGAAAAACACCTATGGAAAGAGATAACATACTTCAAAGGCCCGGTGACCACTAATGTCAGTATTCAACATTTACCAGCCGAAACTATAGAACATTTGGCCAGTTTGCCATGCCCGGAAAACAATGGGCCGGCTCATCAAAGAGTAATCCCTAAAAGTTCCTTGGGAAATAATTGACAAAGATCAGACCAGAGGCAAACACCAGCCGGCTCCCTATCTCCGCGGAAATTCGACACCATTAGAAACAAACAGGCTCAATCCTTACTTACAAACCAAGCAAAAGTAGTTCTTTCCCTGAAAGGCGCATCCAACCCACCCCAGAGCCTTAAAATTGTCTCCTGGAATGTTAACGGTTGGGCGACAAAGCAAATGGATCCTGAGGCAATAAACTTTATCTCTTCTTTTGACATTGTGTGCCTCCAAGAGACCTGGTCCCAACAAAGTATCACTCTTCCAAATTATTGTTCCTTTAGCTCCTGTGCTCGCAAACTAGCTAACAGGGGTCGCCCTCAAGTTGGCCTCGCCTGTCTTATCTCAACCAGCTTATCCCTCACTATCTGCGAGGAACTTAAATCTTCCCCTTACTTTCTCACTATAAAGATCCACCTTCCAAAGACCAAAAGCCCATGGTTGATAACTACAGTATATCTGCCTCCAGCAATTAATGATTCCGACCGTAATGAAAGGTGGTCTGAACTTTCGTCTTGGCTTCATGACCTTCAAACAACTAACCCAGGACTTCCTCAAATCCTCTTAGGCGACTTTAATGCAAGAATAGGTCCCAACGACGATGCTATATTATCTTCCGCAGCACTTCTGGACAATCCCCTGCAGCCCCCCTGGGGAAACAGATGCTCTCTTGATCCCATAACAAATGCGTCAGGGAGGCTGATGGCCCAATTGGCCATCGAAAACGATCTTTGCATCGCAAATGGCAACGTTACTCCCTTGTCCTCGCAGCAGTTAACATGCATCTCTTCCCGGGGGACCAGTGTTGTCGACTACATTCTATTGACGCCGGAGCTATTCTCAATTTCTACAAAAATGGAAGTGGCTGAATATTTTGGTGGTGACCACCTTCCATTGACTTTAATGTTAAACCTAATAGAGCCATTCTCAGTCCCCTCAAACTATAGTTCCACCGTACAGAGCTACCCTGTATATAAAACAAAGAAATGGACAAGCCTCAGCTCCTCTCTTGCCCTGGACATACAAAAATCACTTGATATGCCTACAGTTCTTTCTGACTCAATTCCGCCCGCTGACCAATACCGGAAATTAATTGATGCTTTTTAACAACCTACATAACCATCACCTCGCCTACTCACCAACGCTTCTTCTCCGAATCACCCTGGTTTGACAAGGAATGTAAAGTCCTAAGAAGGCGAATTAGGAAAATGGTCAGAATCATCAAATTTTCCAACGACCCCCAAACCCGTGCAGAGCTTCTAGTTACTAAAAGGACATACAGAAACATGATTCATTGCAAGAAACAGCAACACATCCTTGAGGCTTGGTCCACTCTTCGTTCAGCTGTAGAGAGGCATGACTCCCGCTCCTTTTGGCGCTTAGTTAGGCCTTCGGCACCACCCAATTCAGCTATCCTGATTTCCGCTGACGAATGGATCGCTTATTATTCAGCCAGTTTCGCTTCTCCAAATCATCTTACAAATCACCTTCAATCCCCGTCGGACCTCTGTTCCTGTTCTCTTAGTTCCACCTCCTCAGTAAATTTTACCTCAACCCGCATCTTCAACATCATAATGTCCATGCGTAGGAATAAGGCCCCCGGCCCAGACATGGTCCCGTTGGACCTTTTCCTGACTGATCCTCTTTGGTGGAGTGAACAGCTGACTCCTGTATTCACCGCTATCTCCTCCGCCTTAGACATCCCCGACTCCTGGAGAGAAGCTACAATAGTTCCGATTTTCAAAGGCGGCCAGCCAAACATCCCTAGGCACTATCGCCCCATCAGCTTACTATCTATTCCGGGGAAAATATTTGCCGCTGTCTTACTGGATGAACTTCTTTCATGGGTCCATGAGAGAAACATTCTACCGCCAGAACAGATTGGCTTCCGGAAGTCAGCATCAACCATGGACCACTGTCTAACTCTTTATCACCTTGCCAGTAAATACACTGCACCAAGGCAAGGCCACCTGTTTGCCTCTTTCATGGACCTGGAGGCCGCCTTTGATTCCATTCCTAGGCAGAGATTATGGTCCAAACTTGCCCATTTGGGAATTGATCCACACCTCCTTTCCCTAATTATTTCCCTTTATTCAAACACCACAGCTCGCGTTCGAATTGGTCCCAACGGCTACCTTACCACCCCATTCCCAACGGCCAGGGGGCATCCGACAAGGTTGTCTCTTGGCCCCTTTACTGTTTAATCTTTATCTTCATGATGCCCTTTCCCCTTTGAAGCTAGCAACTAAGTACCCTCCTCACTTAGCAGGCCACCCCGTTGCTTCCCTTTTCTATGCGGATGATGCCGTCATCTTATCCAGAACAGCTGCGGACCTAGCAAATGCAGTTAATGCATTTATCGCCTATTGTAAGGCGGAAGCTCTTAATATTAATTATAAAAAATCGAAAGTTCTCCACTTCACTCGTTCCCGCAAACTCAAGCTGGAGCCGCTTAAGATCACAGGTGGCTACTTAGAAAAGGTAAAAGCCTTTAAATATCTAGGCTTAATATTTACTTATAATCTCTCCTGGACCACCCATCTACAATCTGCCTCTCTTGCTGCAACCACGACCTCTAATGCCATTGTCCGATTTTATCACCAGAAGGGCGGCAAACACCTTCCAGCAGCAATTCAAATGTTTAATGCCAAAGTTGTCCCTAAACTATTATATGGCTGCGAAGTATGGACTACAGCAATATCAGGTAACTTGGATCGCCCACTTCATATGTTTTTGAGATCTCTTTCTGGCGTCCCAAGATGTGTCTCAGGTGCAGCCTTACGACTTGAGTTCGCCCAGCCCTCAATTGTAAAACGAGCATGGAGTCGAGCCATTTCCTACAGCTCCCACCTACTACCATCGGATGCTCGAATTAGAGGTGGTTTCTCCAATCTGATCCTAAGAGATATTCATAATTCTCCTTGGAAAACTACAATTAATCTCAAACTCCGCTCTCTTCTCAATTTGAACCGCAAAACTGTTTTTAATTTAGAGTGTATAAGCCCGGCGACCCTACCTCTAATCAAAAAGAAGCTGGAGCAACTTGACTTCTCTAACACAGCTTCCCATGCAAGAGGGCCGTGTTCAGGCTTAGCCCTAGCTATTCCACCCCCTGAAGGGATCCCTCTATACTGCTTCACAATTCCTTCGGAGGCTAAGCGAAGGGCCTTTACCTGTGCCCGTCTCAACTGTTTTCCTACAGCAGTTTTGTCGGGTCGTTACTCCAGAGTTCCCATCGCAAATAGAGCATGCACCTGCAATGACACGGCTCTGGAGACTATGGAACATGTAATGCTCTTCTGCCCCAACTGGACAGATGAAAGATCTCGGTTTCTAACTCCTCTCGTGAACAAGCTTCATCTCCCAATCCAGCCTTGGATAGTGTCCCTTCTTCTGCAGGATTCTGACTGTTGGATTACCGAGATGACAGCTAATTTCCTGCTTAGTGTGATGAAGAGGAAAGCGGCACCAACTCCTTCCTCAATACCACAGATGTAGTCGATACGCCGCACAATCAAACCTGTTTTTTGTATTCTCTGTCACTCGATGTTTTAAATCTCCCGTTACCTTTGTTATCCCCATTCTCTCAAAGTATTCGCCCAGAACGGCATACACTTTTATCTCCCCACCCCCATTTTATGTTGTTATTTCTATGTATATTATGCTATGGCCGCATGGCTAATGCAATAAAATCATTATTATTATTTCTAGTACACCGTTATTTTGGGCTCCGCCGAGCCTCGGACTTCCCTTCATTGGTAAGTATCAGATAATTTCTAAAGTTACGTGTTTTATCTCCTTTACATAGTTGCCAAACACTGTTAGAGTTGTTCCAGCCCTGCCAGAGTCATCGAAGTTCTATACCTATCTCTTACATACGTCAGATATTTGTTCCAATTTTCATGAAACTTCTGGTCATCCTGGTCTCTTATTCTTCCTGTTATTCTAGCTAGTTCAGCATAATTTATCATCTTGATCTGCCAGTCATTTATAGTAGGTATTAATTCCATTTTCCAGCTTTGGGCTAACATAGTTCTAGCGGCCGTTGTGGCATATAGAAACAGATTTTTGTCCCCTTTTTTTATTTCCTTGCCAACTATTCCTAGCAGGAAAGCTTCAGGCTTTTTGGGAAAAGTATACTTAATTTTTTTTTTAAGTTCGTTGTAAATCAGTTCCCAAAAGCCTTTTACTTTACTGCATGTCCACCACATATGATAGAACTCACCATCCCCCTCTCCACATTTCCAGCATTTCTTAATCTTCGGTTTATAAATCTTAGCCAATTTCACTGGTGTGAGATGCCACCTATAAATCATCTTCCAGAGGTTCTCCCTTGGTGCCGTACACGCCGTGAATTTCATATTTACATTCCACAATTCTTGCCACTTTACAAAGTCAATGTTGTAACCAATATCTATGGCCCATTTTATCATGGCCTCCTTCACCTCTTCGTCTTTTGTATACCAATCCAGTAAGAGGTCATACATCCTAGATAATGTTTTGTTTTTACCTTCTATGACTTCCACATTAAATTTAGATTTTGTATCTTCAAATCCCAGTTTCTTTTTAACATCTTTTAACAGATCATTCACTTGATGGTATTGCAGCCACCCTGTGAGTACATTCTTTACCTCCTCATAGGGCTTGAGTTTTATGCCCTGATCAGTTTTATTGATAAGATCTTCATAGGTAGCTTTCCCCCCCTCCATGTTAGTTTTTTTTGACAGTTAAGGCATTTATTGGTGAGATCCACCACAGGGTTTTCTTTTCCAGCAGGTTCTTATTTCTTTCCCATACTTGAAATAATGGTCCTCTAATTATATGATTTAGAAAGCCTCTATGAACTTTCACCTTTTCGTACCACAGGTACGAGTGCCACCCGTACCTGTTATCAAAGCCCTCTAAATCCAAGATATCAGTATTCTCTAGCTTTATCCAGTCTTTCACCCACGTTAAGCAAGCCGCTTCGTAATATAAACTCAAATCTGGTAAAGAAAAACCCCCTCTTTCTTTTTTATCTACCAGTAATTTTGTGATGGCCTGGGAATCCGATTCAGAGGCTGAACCGGAGGAATCCCAGCCTGCACCGGAGTCCCCGCCTCCAGGGCCGGCTGAACTGGGGCAGAGCCTTGATTCTGAAGCGCCTGCGCCTGTGCCGGATCCTCAGGAGCAGGCACCAGGTGAATCCACTCTGGCTCCAGAGGTGGTTGAGGACTCAGTGCCTACAGGTGAGTCTCCCCCTGGGCCCAGTAACCCTTCAGCCTCTCCTGAACTGCAGAGGCTCAGGGCAGAGAGGCGAAGGGAACTGATTTCTCCCAGGAGGAGTGCTCGCCTTAAGGCCAGGAGAGGCGGGTCTCCTGGGGGCCGGGACCGCCCCTGGCCTCAGAGAAGATAAAGGCCAGTCAGCCCGGTCCCAGGTTGCGGGAGCAACGTCGTTGTTGAATACCTGTTCCTGCCCGGACCCAGACCTGACCCTCCAGTGTTCCTGTCCCCGCCCGGCTTCCTGCTTCGGACCTCGCCCCGCTCCTTGTGAACTGTTTCCAGGCTAGTGACCCAGGACCGGACTTTGACTACGCCAACGGTAACCTTCCCGCCGGGACCAGCACAATTTTCATTTTTATATGTGATCTTTTCCCCTGCCAAATGAATCTCGCTAAGATCCTTTGCCAATCTTTGCACTGTTTTAGTCCTTTCGTTACTGGTATAGTTTGAAACAAAAATAACATTCTGGGCAGGACATTCATTTTAATATCCGATATCCTCCCTAAGAAGGAAAGTTTCAATCTCTCCCAGATTTCTAAATCTTTTTTGACACCCTTCCAAGTAGTCTATTAATTATCTTTGTAGAAGTTTATATTTTTTGCTGTGATCCACACTCCTAGATATTTTACCTTCTTAGCAACCATAATTCCCGTCCTTTGTTCTAGCTCTACTATATCTTCCTTGGTTATATTTTTTGTTATCATTTTAGTCTTATTCCTGTTGAGCTTGAGACCTGCCACTTTTCCAAATTCTTCTAGTTTCTGTAGGGCTTCTTGTAAACTGTTCTTAGGATCTTCCAATGTTAATATCAGGTTGTCTGCAAATACTTTTATTTTGAATTCCTTGCTTCCTACCTTAATTCCTTTAACCTCCGGTGTTTCCCTTAACCTTTTATTAAACACTTCCAACACTGTTATAAATAACAAAGGGGATAAGGGACAGCCTTGCCTATTCCCTTTGGTAATATCAAAGGCCTCCGATATATTGTTGTTTATTATAAGTTTGGCTTTTTGCTCTTGATAAATAGCCTCAATACCTTTTCTAAATCCTTCACCAATTCCCATCATTTTTAAATTTTCCCTCATGAAACGCCAGGAGACGTTGTCAAATGCCTCCTCGGCATCAATGAAGATCAGCGCCGCCTGCTTGTCTATTCTACTATGCAGATATTCAATAATGTCTATCACATTTCTTACATTGTCTTTCAATTGTCTCCCCGGGAGGAAACCCGTTTGGTCTTTATGGATTCTCTTATTTAAGACTTTTTTTAACCTTTCCGCCAATACGCCTGCGAATAGTTTATAGTCATTATTTAATAATGAGATAGGTCTATAGTTTTTTACCTCTAAGCCATCTGTATCTTTTTTAGGGATTAAGGTAATATACGCTTCTTTCCAGGTGTTTGGAATTCTCCCTTCTTTTAGTACATTGTTCATGACTTCACATAGCACTGGGGAAAGTTGATCACTTAATATTTTATAATATTTAGCCGAGATACCATCTGGCCCCGGCACTTTTCCTCTTTTCATTTTTTTTATTGCTTTCCTAATTTCTTCCTCTGTAATTGTCTGATTTAGATATTCTCTTTCTTCAGTCGTGATCTGTTGCAATTGGTATTGTTTTAAGTAATCTTCTATCTCATTATCTATCTCTTTTTCTCTTTTGTATAATTCCTTATAGTATTTCTGAAATATCTTCTTTATCTCTTTTGGGTCCTCCACTATCCTTTCTCCATCCCTTATCTTACATATCGTGTTTTGTTTTTTCCTCTCTCTTAATTGCCACGCCAGGTATTTCCCTATCTTATTTGCTGATTCAAAGTTCTTTTGTTTCATCATTTTGATCCTCCATTCAATCTCCTGGTTCACTATCATAGAAAATTGAGCTTGTAGCATCCTTATGTTTTGTTTTATTATTTCATCTCCTGGTTTAATGGTTAATTGTCTTTCATTCTCCATGAGATGCAATAAGATTTCTTCTTTCCTTTTCTCTTTTTTTCTTTTTTAAGATGCTATTTTTCTGGATTAGGAAACCCCTCATGACGGCCTTCCCAGCGCCCCACACCATTTCTAGAGATGTTTCTTTATTCAAATTCCACTTAAAGTATTCCTCAATTGTCTCTTTTGCTTTATTTACTATCTTTTGATCATTGAATAGATTTTCATTCATTTTCCATCTTAATGTTCTAAAGTCTTTTCCTTTTACCTCCATATATACTGGATTGTGATCAGATAGGGTTTGTGGGAGGATTTCCGTCTTAATTACTCTTTGCGTCAATTCCTTCGAAATCCAAATATGGTCTATTCTCCCCCAGCTTTGATTTGGGTTTGAAAAGAAGGTAAATTGTTTTATCGTGGGGTTTTTAAATCTCCAAGCATCAATTAGTCCCAAATGTTCCACTAATTCGAAGAAGGCTTTCGGTAATTTGCCCTCCCTCACTTCCTGTTTTCTTATTGATCTATCCAAGTTTGGGAGAACCACTCCATTGAAGTCCCCCATCAATATCAATTGTTGGTCCATCCATTCTAACAATTTGTTACCTAGTTCAGAATAGAATGCTGACTTTTTGTCATTGGGTGCATATATCCCAACCACATTTATCTTTTCTCCTTGATTGGGTGATCTGTACTACTATCGTTCTCCCCTCTTCGTCTTTATGTATTAGTTTTGGATCAAGGTTTTCTTTTATATATAATACCACTCCTCTTTTCTTGACATTATCCGATGCTACAAAGTCTAACCCTAATCTCTTATTACTTAAAATTCTTTTATGTTTTCTTGTTACATGAATTTCTTGTAGACAGATTATGTCAAGGTTCTTTTTAAGCAATACATGAGCAATTTCGTTCCTTTTATTTTTATTGTTTAGCCCATTCACATTCCACGAGGTAATTTTTAATGTACAATCAGTAAGTGGTCGAATCTAAGTTAAATCTACTGTTCTTTGTTATCTGTCTCTTCCTCTTCTTTTTCGTCGTCTAAATTTTCCTCCCCTTCTCCCTCTCCACTTCCTTCACCTCCACCCCTCTCTTCCCCCATCTGCTCCCCTTCTGGTTCCCACCCTCCCAACCTTCCCAGATCTTCTTGCAAATTTATCCAATTCCAGAGAGCTGGATAGTTTGAATCTTTTCCCCTTGAAATAGAATGAAATCCCTTCCGGGAATTCCCATCTATATTGGATCCCGTTCTTCTTCCGTTAGTTAGTTAGTTTTTTATAAACATCTCTCTTACAAAGAAATCTCGAAGGAATCTCTTTAAATATAATAATTGGCTTTCCTTCAATACATAGTTTTTGATTATAGTTTAGCTTTAGTATTTCATTTCTCATATCCAGAGAGTTAAACATGACCAGGACATCTCCTGGCAGTTTCTTCCCTCTGGCTTTGGCTGATTTTGTTTTTATCCGAAAAATATTTGCAACTGAATATCCTATGTCTTCTTCCTTCATATCTAACCAATTTAGATCGTATATTTTCATTTGGTTCCCCTAAATTTCAGGTTTGATTGCTTCTGTCTCATTTGAGTCATCGCCACACTATCCAGTAACTCTTCCTGTATTTTATTTATCTCCTTCACCTCTGTCTTAATCCTGTCCATATCTTTCCTATTTTCTTTGATATCTTTTTGAACCCTTTTCATTGAGTCTTCAAGTACTTTGGATCTTAGAGATAAATCTTTTACTTTTCCTGTTAGTTCTCCCACCCCCCCTCTAATCTCTTATTCAATGAGTCCTGTACTTCCAATAATTTTTTCTCAATATACTGTTCATTATGTTTAAATTCTTTCCTTATTTCAGCCATCAAATTATCATAGTCCTTAATTTCCTTCCCCTCTTTCCCATTTTCTTGTCTGGATGGTCTCCTTTCAGCAGGCGTTCCCGCCCCCTTTTTCATTTTGTATTTCTATTTGTCTTAATTAACTAAAAAAAAAAAAAATGAAAATGAAACAAAAGAGAGAAAAAAGTTTTTCCCCACCCCTAGGGGTCGCTCAACTGTAGTTTAAAAAATTTCTTTGTTTTCCCAATGTAGTTCCTTTCTGGCCCCACACGGTGGCGCTTTACTTGCATTCACCCTTTTAGTTCTTCAGTATGAAGTCTCTCTCCACGCACAGCTAGGGGACCAGTTAGATGGATCGTTTACAGTCACAAAAAGCAAATGAAGGAGGAAGAAAGTTCTCGAGATTTAAGTCCTAGAGAGTAAATAAAGTAGGGAACATCAAGACACAGGGGGGAGAAAAGGAGGTGGGGAACATCCAGCTCAATACTTTCCAGGAAGTAGGGATGAAATACGGGGCAGGTTTCGAAGCCGGAACAGAAAAGGTGGGGGGGGGGGAGTCAAAATTACACCAACAGATTGCCACGGGAAGGCAGCAGGGTCTAGAGAGAACGTAAAGTATTGCCAAGGTACTGTGTTTAAGTCTTCTTTTCTTTTCTTTCGACTTAGCCGTTTACTCCCCGTTTTCTGTAGCAATAGATTAAATGTTTAAGGCGCCAAGATTATCTTCTCCTAAATGATTACACCTGTGTGCCGCTTTAAGAGAAAAACAGGAAATGGAGCACACAATGGCGGCGAGAGGTTCCGCTGTTTTCCAAAGTTCTCCTCTTACAGTTCACTTTCTCCTCCCAGACCTCTCGTCGTATCCGCTCCTCTCAATAACAAACTCAGCTTTCAGTCAATTAAGCACCCCAAATAATAAAGAGAAACAGTTTCAGCTTGAACACATTAGGCGGGGGAGGTATATAGAAAATACAGTAACTCGGAACAAAGTCTCACTTATATATCCTAGACTGGGTAAAAAATTACAGTCCCTTTTGGTCGCTGGCATAGCGCGCTCCGATCAGGACAGAGCAGAAATGTTTCTATCCGCTTTTCAAATATTCAACTGTTTTCAATCTCAGCAGTTACAGTCTTACTCCCTCTCCTCTCCCAGTCTTCCGTCACACGCCGTTTACTCTTACCGCTGAAGCAAATTCCTTCTTCTTTCATATCATAGTATCTTTGTTCCGCTGGTTTCTTTAACTTAAATTCAATCTGTTATTGATTTAGTTATGACCCAGCTTCTTAATTGTTGTTGGAGGCTTGCCGCTTTCACTCGAAGTCTGTTGCTTCCCTTTCATGCTGCAGCTCCAATCCTGTTCTCAAACTTGATTTAAAATGTCCGAAAAACAGGGGTGCGCCAGCAGCACCACCAGGTACCTGTCCCCCAAGATAACCCTCTTGGGGTTTCGAGGTCCACGGAGCCTTCGTGACACCTCTAGACCCCCGCATTGTTTGAGACCCCCTCCCCCGGAGGGCAGCCTCACACTCCTTTCCTGTGGCTGCGGTTCGCCGGAAGTTGTTATTTTTTTTAAGATACTTCTTAATGGGTCAGACAGTAAGTCCTCAATTTTTTTATAATATATTGCCGGTAGGACGTCTGGCCCTGGTGGCTTTCCAATCTTTGCTTCCTGAATTGCTCTTTGAATTTTGTACGATGTGATAGGGGCATTCAACAGTTCTGTTTGTTCTTTAGCAAGTTTCAGAAGACAGTTCTGTTCTAAATTTTCTTTAACTTCTTCTGTTGTTTCATTTCCTTCCTTATAGATTTCTCTAAAGAATTTGAGAAATCGTTTCTCTATTTCTTTAGGGTTGTTTATTATTTTGCCTTCGCACTTAACTCTATTTATAAGCCTTTCTGCCTCTCTCTTCTTTAATTGCCATGCTAATAACCAGGCTCAGGTTATGTTTCAGGCTGTGTCTCTGTTTCAGGCTCCGGCGCTGTATCAACCACTGTTGCAGACTCAGGCTGTGGCGCTATGGCTGTCGCTGTGGCTCTGGTTCTGTTTCTGGCTCTGGCTCTCTTTCAGGCTCTGTTTCTGAAGGAGGGTTTTGTTCTGGCTCTGGCTGTGTCTCTGGATCTGGCTGTGTCTCTGCTGCAGGCTCCTATGCTGTATCAAGCACTGTATCAGGCTCTGCCTCTCCCTCTGCCCCTGGCTACGTTTAAGCGTCAGGCTCAGTTTCAGACAGTGTCTCTGTTTCAGGTTCCAGCACTCTATCAAGCACTATTTCAGACTCAGGCTGTGGATCTCGGCTGTGGCTCTAGGCTCCGTCTGTGGCTCTGGCTGTGGCTCTGGCTCTCTTTCAGGGTCTGGTTCTGAATGAAGATCTGGTTCTGACTCTGATTCAGGGTCTCATGATGGCTCTTCCTCTGCCTCTGACCCAGCTATATTTCAGGGTCTCGCTCTCTTTCAGTCTCTGTGTGCTGGCCCCGGGGGAAAGGTTACTGTTGGCGTAGTCAAAGTCCGGTCCTGGGTCACTAGCCTGGAAACAGTTCACAAGGAGCAGGGCGAGGTCCGAAGCAGGAAGCCGGGTGGGGACAGGAACACTGGAGGGTCAGGTCTGGGTCCGGGCAGGAACAGGTACTCAACAACGACGTTGCTCCCACAACCTGGGACCGGGCTGACTGGCCTTTATCTTCTCTGAGGCCAGGGGCGGTCCCGGCCCCCAGGAGACCCGCCTCTCCTGGCCTTAAGGCGAGCACTCCTCCTGGGAGAAATCAGTTCCCTTCGCCTCTCTGCCCTGAGCCTCTGCAGTTCAGGAGAGACTGAAGGGTTACTGGGCCCAGGGGGAGACTCACCTGTAGGCACTGAGTCCTCAACCACCTCTGGAGCCAGAGTGGATTCACCTGGTGTCTGCTCCTGAGGATCCGGCACAGGTGCAGGCACTTCAGAATCAAGGCCCTGCCCCAGTTCAGCCGGTCCTGGAGGCGGGGACTCCTGTGCAGGCTGGGATTCCTCCGGTTCAGCCTCTGAATCGGATTCCCAGGCCATCACACTCTGGTTCTGAATTAGGGTTTTGTTCTGGCTCTGGCTGTGTCTCTGGCTCTGGCTCTGGCTCCAGCTCCGGCACTGTATCAAGTACTGCTGCAGACTCAGTCTGTGGCTGCAGCTATGTTTTGCGCTCTGGCCCTGTATCAAGCCCTGGCCCTGGCCCTGGCCCTGGCCCTGGCTCTGATTCTGATTCTGGGTCTCACTCTGGCTCTGATTCAGGGTCTCACTCTGACTCTGATTCAGGGTCTCGCTCTGACTCTGGCTCTGGCACTCTATCAAGGACTGTTTCAGACTCAGGCTGTGGCTCTGCCTCTGTTTCAGGCTCAGGCTCTGTTTGAGGCTGTGTCTCTGTTTCAGGCTCCGGCACTGTATCAAGTACTGTTGCAGACTCAGGCTGTGGCTGTTGCTCTGGTTCGGGCTGTGGCTCTTTTTCAGGGTCTGGTTCTGAATGAGGGCTTGGTTATGGCACTGATTCAGGGTCTCGCTCTGTCTCTGGCTGTGTCTCTGTTGCACCACAAACGGTGGTTTGTTGTTGTTGTTGTTGTTGTTTTCTTTCTGGGGTGAAAGAGTAGCTTTGGTAAAACTATCATTTTTATTACCGAAATACGGCCCAGGAATGATAAATTTAACCTTGTCCATGTCTCCAACTGTCTTTTGATATCTTTCCAACAATTGGTATAATTATCTTCATATAAGTTAATATTCTTTGGTGTTATCCATAATCCTAAATACTTGATTTGGGGGTAGATATTAATGCGTATTATTTGTTCTAATTCTGCTTTATCATCTGGCGACATATTTTTAACTAATAGTTTTGTCTTGTTTAAATTCATTTTGAACCCCGCAACTTTACCGTAGCCATATATTATTTCCAACACCTTTCTTAAACTCTGTTTTGGTTGCTCCGTAGTTATAATTAAATCGTCAGCAAATGCCCTCATTTTGTAACTTATATTTCCCAGCATAATCCCTTTTATTTCTTTTTCTTCCCTAATTTGTTTACATAAAACTTCCAATGTTAATATGAAAATTAAGGGGGATAGTGGGCAACCTTGTCTGACCCCTTTACTGATTACACACTCCTGTGATAAATTTCCATTGATTATGATTTTAGCTTTTTGTTTTGATTATATTGCTTCAATCCCTTTTGTAATGGGAATTGGGGTTGCTTGTGCGTAAATTCCAAACTGCTCCAAGCTAGTTGTATGGCTAAACCTTTCCCCGGTTTGACAGCCCTAACAGCGCGACTGTCTCAGTCACTGGCAGAATCCGTCAGTGGGCGTTTCCTGAACTTCTTCCAACATAAGAATTCCTTGACAGCAAGTCTCCGCCTCGCTTCTCTGCGCGGAAGCCTTCTGCGCAGAGTAGGCGTGCCAAGCGGAGGTCCTGCGCTCTCCCCACTGATCTCACTGGAAGAGTCTCGGAGCCTTCCCTCCGAAGTACTCTCAGCCTCTCCTTTCTTCCTGGTGTCACCTTGGTTTCCTTCCCCAGCGGAAGCTCTCTCTCTCTCCTTGCTAGTTCCCTCTCCGGCATCATTGGGGAGCCTTACCTCTCCTCTCGGCTGCGATGGCAGTTCCCTGACACCTTTTATATACTGTATACCAAAATCCATATGGTGTAATAGACCTTTCATAAATTTCCAGGAAACGCTGTCGAAAGCTTTTTCTGCATCTATAGCCATTCAGACTGCCTTCTTTTCTATTCTTAAGTCTAAATACGCTAATAAGTTTATAATGTTTCTAGTGTTGCTATAAATGTGCCTCCCGGGCAAAAAGCCAGCTTGGTCATTGTGTATCGTCATCTGGAAGACTTTTTTTGATCTTTCGGCTAAAATATTAGCATATAATTTATAATCGTTATTTAGAAGTGCGATAGGCCTATAGTTGTTAATAAGTAGATTGTCCATTCCCTGTTTTGGAATTAATGCAATAAGGCTGTCTTTCCAAGAATCCGGCATGGTTCCGTCTTTTAAGATACTTCTTAATGGGTCAGACAGTAAGTCCTCAATTTTTTTATAATATATTGCCAGTAGGCCGTCTGGCCCTGGTGGCTTTCCTATCTTTGCTTCCTTAATTGCTCTTTGAATTTCGTACGATGTGATAGGGGCATTCAACAGTTCTTTCTGTTCTTTAGCAAGTTTCGGAAGACAGTTCTGTTCTAAATGTTCTTTAACTTCTTCTGTTGTTTCATTTCCTTCCTTATAGATTTCTCTAAAGAATTCGAGAAATCATTTCTCTATTTCTTTAGGGTTGTTTATTATTTTGCCTTCGCACTTAACTCTATTTATAAGCCTTTCTGCCTCTCTCTTCTTTAATTGCCATGCTAATAACCAGGCTCAGGTTCTGTTTCAGGCTGTGTCTCTGTTTCAGGCTCCGGCGCTGTATCAACCACTGTTGCAGACTCAGGCTGTGGCGCTATGGCTGTAGCTGTGGCTCTGGTTCTGTTTCAGGCTCTGGCACTGTATCAAGCAGTGCTTCAGGCTCAGGCTCAGGCTTCTGCTCTTTATTAGGCATTGTCTCTGTCTTTGGCTCTAGCCCTTATTCTAGCTCTATTTCAGGCTCGGCCAGTGTCTCAGCCTTTGTCTCCGTTTCACGCTGTTTCTCTGTTTCAGGCTCCGACGCTGTTTCAAGCCCTGTATCTGCCTCTGCCTCTGTTTCAGGCTCTGGCACTCTATCAAGCACTGTTTCTGGCTCTGGCTCTCTTTCAGGCTCTGGTTCTGAATTAGGGTTTTGTTCTGGCTCTGGCTGTGTCTCTGGCTCTGGCTCCAGCTCCGGCACTATATCAAGTAGTGTTGCAGTCTCAGGCTGTGGCTCTAGGCTGTGGTTGCAGCTATGTTTTGCGCTCCGGCCCTGTATCAAGCCCTATTTCTGGCTCTGCCTCTGGCTCTGGCTCTGGCTCTGGCTCCGGCACTCTATCAAGGACTGTTTCAGACTCAGGCTCTGGCTGTGGCTCTGCCTCTGCCTCTGTTTCAGGCTCAGGCTCTGTTTGAGGCTGTGTCTCTGTTTCAGGCTCCGGCACTGTATCAAGTACTGTTGCAGACTCAGGCTGTGGCTCTAGTCTGTGGCTGTTGCTCTGGTTCGGGCTGTGGCTCTGTTTCAGGCTCTGGTTCTGAATGAGGGCTTGGTTATGGCACTGATTCAGGGTCTCGCTCTGTCTCTGGCTGTGTCTCTGTTGCACCTCAAACGGTGGTTTTTTGTTGTTGTTGTTGTTATTATTTTCTTTCTGGGGTGGGACAAATGTTTAGTTGGGGCGGGGATTATTTTAAGTTTAGCATAATTGTTTCTTGCTTTGTTTTTCTTTTACTATTTTTTAAGGTTATTGTATATTTTGTATCTTGCTTTTTAAGGGGAAAGGGTCAGGGCTGTCTGGGAGGGGGCCTCAGCCAACAGAATGGCTGGGGCAGGTTCCCTACGGGGGGATGTATTGGAACACCCAATCTCTGTTATCGCGGGTGGGAGGAGCAGTTGCGCTAAGACCAGACCACGTCTTTACCGAAGATCTGGTTCTGACTCTGATACTCTGATTCTGATTCTCTGATTCTGGCTCTCTATCAAGGGCTGTTTCAGACTCAGGCTGTGGCCGTTTCTTTTGCTCTGGTTCTGGCTCTGGCTCTTTCTCAGGCTCTGGTTCTGAATGAGGGCTTGGTTCTGGCACTGATTCAGGCTCTGGCTCTGGCTCTGGCACTCTATCAAGGACTGTTTCAGACTTAGGCTGTGGCTGTGGCTCTGGCTCTGTTTCCATTCTTACAATGGAATGTACACAAAACAATAATCCTTTCTATATAAATTTTCCAATACATTCTGAAAACATAATAAATCCTTAATTGTTGTCCACCTCCTTTTAGGTCCTTTATCACTCAAATGCTAGCACGGAGTCAAAACTATTATTGTATTTTTGAACATATCTTGTATAACCATCCCATTTTTCTGCAAATTTTTGCTTTGAGATTCCTCTGAGTTTGCTAGTCAATTGAGCCGTCTCCACCAATTCCTGTAATTTGATTTGCCAATCTGTTATTTTTGGAGCCTCGTAATCTTTCCATCCCTTGGCCACAAGTATACGAGCTGCTGCGGTTGCATACAAGAATATCTCTCTTAGATTTTTTGGGATCTCTTTATCTAAAATACTTCATAGAAATGCCTCCGTTTTTTTTGTAAAAGTTATCCCCATCATCTTTTTAAATTCATCGTATATCCCCCCCCCCCAAATCTTAATCTTTTCTTGATCATCTAGAAGGAGTGAGGTACCACCTATGAGCCATTTTCATCATGTTCTCTCTTATATTATAGCTGGCTGTAAATTTCAAATGTACATTCCATCAGTTTTCCCCATCTTTTAGCATAATTGGACGGCCCACATCTTGGGCCCACTTTATAATTGAAGCCTTAACCTCCTCATCCATTACTTCGTAGTCTAAAAGAAGTCTATAGATTTTTGCGGTTATTTTATATATTATATATATTATATATTATTATATAGATTATATAGATTATATATCTGGAAGACTTTTTTTTGATCTTTCGGCTAAAATATTTGCATATAATTTATAATCGTTATTTAGAAGTGCGATAGACCTATTGTTGTTAATAAGTAGATTGTCTGTTCCCTGTTTTGGAATTAATGCAATAAGGCTGTCTTTCCAAGAATCTGGCATGGTTCCGTCTTTTAAGATACTTCTTAATGGGTCAGACAGTAAGTCCTCAATCTTTTATAATATATTGCCGGTAGGCCGTCTGGCCCTGGTGGCATTCCTATCTTTGCTTCCTTAATTGCTCTTTGAATTTCGTACGATGTGATAGGGTCATTCAACAGTTCTTTTTGTTCTTTAGTAAGTTTCGGAAGACAGTTCTGTTCTAAATGTTCTTTAACTTCTGTTTCCAACTTCGATTTTTCCACCTGGAAGCCAATTTTCCTGTCCGAATTATAGGCCTCTCTTACTTGGAAATAGTGTAACCAATCCTGCACCTTATCTTTAAGTTTCTCATAACTCTGCAATTTCAGTTTGTCCCCATCCTGTTCCAAAATTTCCCAATATTTTGGCCAGTTCGAGCTCATGTTAAGTTTTTTCAAGGCCTTAGCTTCCATTGGTGAAAGCCACCTTGGGGTTTTATTCTCCAAAAAATCTTTATATCTGACCCAGACATTGAACAATGCTTTTCTGACAATATGGTTTTTAAACGCCATATGAGCTTTCTCCTTACCATACCATAAGTATGCATGCCATCCAAAAACATTATCATGTCCTTCCAAATCAAGAATTTCTGTATTCTCAAGAAGTAGCCATTCCTTTAACCAGCAAAAGGCTGCCGCCTCGTAGTATAGTTTAAAGTCCGGCAGGGCAAACCCCCCTCTATCCTTTGCATCAGTAAGAATTTTATATTTAATTCTGGGCTTTTTGCCCTGCCAGACAAATCTAGAAATTTCTTTTTGCCACTTCTTGAAACAGTCCATCTTGTCAATTATTTGTAAGGTTTGAAACAGAAACAACAGTTTTGGCAATACATTCATTTTAATAACTGCAATTCTACCCAGTAAGGAAAGCTTTAGGTTTGTCCATATTTCAAGATCTTTTTTCACTTCAGACCAACACTTTTCATAATTGTCTTTAAATAAGTTAGCATTCTTCGAAGTCATGTTCACCCCTAGGTATTTTACTTTTTTCGTTACTATTAAACCTGTTTCTCCCTGAAACCTTTCCTTCTCTATTGGTGTCAAGTTTTTTTCCAAAACCGTAGTTTTTAATTTATTAAGTTTAAACCCTGCCACCTGACCAAATTCTTGTATTATTTCCAAAGCTCTTCTAGTACTAGGGATTGGCTCCTGTAATGTCAAAACTAGGTCATCTGCATAGGCTTTCAATTTATAATGTTTGGCTCCGACCTGTATACCTTGAATCTGTTGGTCCCTTCTAATCATGTTCAGCAAGACCTCCAGGACTGAAATAAAAAGCAGAGGGGAAATTGGGCAGCCTTGTCGTGTCCCTTTCTCTACCTTAAATTCTTCTGTAACTGTGTTATTCACTATCAATTTTGCCTTTTGTTCTGAATAAATCGCCCCTATACCGTTTCCAAACCTTTCTCCCACCCCCATCCCTTGCAGGTTTTTCTTCATAAAACTCCAAGAAATGTTGTCAAAGGCTTTCTCTGCGTCGATGAATATCAATACTGCTTTTGTATTAATATCAACTTGTAATTTTTCCAAGATGTCAATTAAGTTCCTTGTGTTGTTTGTCATATGTCTGCCTGGGAGAAAGCCTGCTTGGTCTTTATGTATGATTCCCGCTAGGACTTTTTTTAATCTTTTAGCTAAAATGTCAGCAAAAATTTTATAATCCACATTAAGTAGGGATATGGGGCGGTAGTTCTTAAGTTGTGTCTTTTCTGACTCATTTTTCGGTATAAGCGTGATATAGGCATCTTTCCACGACTCTGGCGCTCTTGTCCCCTCCATAATTTCATTGCAGACCTCCATTAATGGCTGAATTAAATAGTCCTTCATTACTTTGTAATATTTGGAGGAAAGCCCATCTGGGCCTGGAGACTTGCCAAGCTGTAAATTCTTAATGGCACCTTCAACCTCCTGTTCAGAAATTCTGTCATTCAATATTAATTTGCTCTCCTGAGATATATTTTGTAATCCATTTGTTTTTAAGAATTTCTCGATTTTGGTCTCATTCTGTGGTCCTTGTGCATACAATTGTTTGAAGTATCTCTGGAAACAGTCTTTGATCTCCTGTGGGTTTTGTATAATCCTTCCATTTACTTCAAGATTGGTCACTGTATTTAATTTTTGTCTTTTCTTCAGCTGCCAAGCTAGCAGCTTTCCACACTTATTATCTGATTCAAAAGTTTTTTGTCTCATTTGTTTAATCTTCCATTCTATGTCCTGATTAACCAATTTCAAATACTGTGCCTGATATGACTTAATTTCTCGCAGGATCTCCTGTGATTTTGGTTTAGACCTTAATCTCTTTTCTCCTTCTCTGATTTTCTCCAAAATCTTTCCTTTTCTTTCCTCTTGAAGTCTCCTCTTTATAGCATTTTGTTGAATCAGAAAACCTCTAATAATGGCTTTACTTGCGTCCCAGATTACTCTTTTTTCCACAGTTGTCTTTAAATTTATTTCAAAATAGTCTTTCATAATTTTTTGGGCCTTCTTAATAATTTCAGGATCTCTAAACAAGGTGTCATTCATTCTCCACCTAAAGGAACCAATCGGTGTTAATTTCATGTCCATTCTCACAGGGTTATGGTCGGAGCAGATTTTTGGGCAGATTTCCACCTTCCGAGTCTTGGGTGCCATCCCTCTTGTAATCCAAATTTGGTCAATTCTTGTCCAAGTCATGTTAGCTTCAGAGAAGAAAGTTCCCTCCCTTCCTAGGGGGTTTTTAGTTCTCCAAATGTCAATCAAGTCCATATTGTCTGTCATTTCAAAAAAAGTCTTTGGTAGTCTTCCATCTTTTGTAACTACCTGTCTTTCAGATTTGTCCATATGTGTTGACACAACTCCATTCATATCTCCCATCAAAATAATGTTCTGGTCCATATGATCCAACAACGTCTCATGCAGTTTCTTGTAAAACTCTGATTTCCCCTCATTAGGTCCGTAGACTCCAATTATTAATACTTTCTCTCCTTGTATTTGTATTTCAATTGCTACAAATCGTCCATGTTCATCCTTGAAAAGAAATTTTGGTGACAACTTCTCTTTTGCATATATCACAACTCCTCTTTTTTTAACTTTGTCCGATGAGATAAATTCTTGACCTAGTCTCTTGTTTACCAATAATTTCCTGTGGAGTCTTGTTATATGTGTTTTTTGTAAGCAAATCAAATCCAATTGTTCCTTTTTTAACATATGAAAAATTCTCTTCCTCTTGCTAGGGGAATTAAGACCCCGGATGTTCCAAGTTAACATCTGCAGAGACATGTTGTAGTTATTGTAAAGTTCCTCCAACTGCTCCCAAAAGTTGTTCTTCTTCTGATGGTTGTGTCTCTTTCTCTAGTCGGTTCGACCCCAAGGGGTGTCTGTCTAGATCAGGTGGTCCCAATCCTAGTATCTCCTAATCTCTTGTCCTTGCCTCCCTTCTTAGTTCTTCCCAAAGTCCTCCAGGAAACTCACTTTATCTTCCTTTGATCTTATCTTTATTTTCTTTCCTTTAAATGTAAACGAGAGGCCTTGCGGAAATTCCCACCTGAACAAGATATTGTTCTTCCTTAGTAGGTCAACCAAGTCACTGTAGTTAGTTCTGAGGTCTAGTAGGTATTTTGGGATATCTTTGAAAATCTCGATTCTCTCACTTCCAATCTCCAGTGCTTTCTTGTAATGCAGGCCCAGTATTTTGTCTCTTTCTTCTTTCGATCTTAGTGAAATCAGGCAGTCCCTCGCTCTGTTCTTCCTTTTGACTCTTCCCAGCCGAAAGGCACTCACTATCTCAAATTCTTCTGAATCTAGACCCCAAAAGGTCTCAAATTCCAATGCGAGAAACTCTACTAGTTCTCCTTCCTCTGTTTCTGGAACTGATCTTAATCTCAAATTGGCCTGTTTTTCCTTAAGTTCAATCAGAGAGAATTGTGCCTTGTAATCATCCAGTTTTCTGTTTATTGGCGGTATTTTTTCCTCTACCGCCAAAACCCTCTCCCTGGCTTCCTCTGCTGTCTGTCTGGTCTCCTTGGATTCCTGCAGTAACCTGTCAATTGCCTGGGTATTGGAATTCACTTTCTGTCCTACGTCATTCACTTTTTGTCCAAGGTCTTGGATAGTTGAGGTGTTTAAATCTATCTTAGCTGTCAGATTCTGTAAAGCTGAAAGGATCTTGTCCAGTGTTGTAGATTCTGGTCCTGCTGGTCTTGCTCCCTTAAATTCTTCTCTTTCTGTAGCTTGTGAAGCAGAAAGACCTGTTACAGATGCTCTTCTAGAGTGTTGTTGTTGCTGTGTCTGCAGTTGCGACTGTTGTCTGGTTTTATATTTTATTACTTTCTCTTTCTCTTGTGCCTTCTCCTGCGGCTTATCTTGTGGAATGTCTTGATCCATTCCTGTGTCTCAGAAAAGTCAAGGTCACTTACACAGTTCTCACAGCTCCCAGGTTTATTTCTCAGCAGTGAACAAAAATAACAGCTGCAGCGGAAAATCCCCAGCTATAACAAAGAGTTCCTCTAGGAGAGCAGAGTAGCAAAATGTATCCTGGATGAATAGTTTTAAAACAGTATCTTTACTGGCATGTCAATGTTACTCAAAAAGCAACAGTTACAGGCTCAAAATTTCTCTTAAAAGAGTAGGTATTTGTCAGAGCCACCCGAGGTCCCAGCTCACAAGAGACCAAAGTCCAGTCCAAGTTATATACAAAAGGTTTTATTGAAGAACATTGTTGTCGTTACATCCAAGCTCCGTGGCTCCGCATCTGTTACCCTTAGATGTTAGAAGTCCCCTCTGAGTCAGTCCCGCCCCTGCACCAGCTTAAGAGGCTTGTACTGCTCCACCTTTTCCTCTCTTTCCTTTTCCGCAGGGTCTTCCTGCCCCCCTGTGCTCCCTCCCTCCGGGACTCCCCCGAGGCTGAGTCTTCTGCCGCCTGCTCCCCCCTCCTTCGTGCTTTGGGACCAGGCTCCTCCTCAGGGCTCTCCTCATTTCCGCGCGCCTCCACATTTGAACTTGGCGCGCGTACGTTGCCTCTGACCTTCCTTTCGACCGTTACGCTACTCTCGGTACTACACTCCTCCCCTTCCGGCAGGACGTTCTGCTCCGAACTCCTTCCCCTCTCTGCTTCCTGTTCTGCTCTTTCTGACACACTGGCAACTCCACCCCCTTCACTCCGTTCCGACGGAGAGACCGGTCCCGATCTCCAACCCCCACTGGGGATTCCCCCTTCGTTCCCCTGCTTCTGACTGCCTCCCTCTCTACTGCCCCTTGGCCTGACCAGGGGGGCTCCCTTTTGGGAATCCTCCGATTCACTTGACGGACTCACTGACAACCTCGGGTCGTCGTCGTCCTCTTCCTCGTCGCCCTGGAACCCCTCCCCCTCGCTCTCTGTCCCTGAAACCCTGACATCCATCCCCCCTCGAAGCCCCCCCTCCCCCCCTCCCGCCCATCGGGTGTAGGTTGTAGGAGCTGCAGCTCTTCGGAGGTGGATGCAGGATACAGGTTGTGTACCTCCATATCCTCTGCTTGCAGTTCGGTGTATGAGTGTTCGAATTCGGGTTCTCAACCCAAAGTGTTCTCTTCTCCCTCTTCCATTGGTACCTCGTCTGGTGCTGCCGGCCAAGGTCCCGCCAGCCATTTCCTGCGCCAGTCCTCCTCTGGTTGCTCGTCCCACCAATAAGAGGGTTCTGTGTCCACCCCTGAGCACGATCCCCTGGGCGGGCTAGATTCTGGCGTTCTCTCCTCGGCTGAAGAAAAACCCCGGAAAGTACTGTCTGAGAGTGTGGGCGTAAAGAGCCAGTCATCAAAGTACTCGGCTGGCATGGGTCTATGCGGGAAGAGGGCATGGAACTCCTCTTTTAGAAGAGGTTCGTCTAAAGCGTAGTCCGGCACCCAACCGTTGGCACTGGCTGGAGTGCCCTCTGTGGCTAGAAAGTATTCTACCCCCTCTTCCCCCCATCTCGAGTCCAGGATTTCTGTGACCTCGTTGAGTGGTTCGGCCCTAGGCGCCCTCTCCCTCTCCTGTGACTTAGTGTGTGGGTGCGGGACTGTTTCAGACTCCTGAAACCTGTGCGGTGCCTTGTAGGGAGTGAGCACCGACCTATGAAAGACCGGGTGCACTCTGGAACCTTCGGGGAGGGCTAGTCGAAAGGCTACAGGGTTGATTTTAGCCTCCACCTGGTACGGCCCTAACTGCCTGTGCCCTAGTTTCTTCTTGGCCAACGACTTGGCCGGCATCGCTTGGGCCGCTAACCACACCCAGTCCCCCACCTGGATGTCCTCCCCCACTCTCCTGTTTTTGTCTGCCTGCACCTTATATGCTTGTTTGGCGAGCTCCAAATGTCTCCGCAGCTCTTCGTGCACCTCCTGCAGCTCCGCTGCAAACTGGTCGGCCTCTTGCGGCACCCCCTCTCCCGGTGCTACGAACCCCGGGAAGGTTCTGGGATGACGACCGTTGTTGGCGAAGAACGGCGTCACCCCTGTGGACGCGTGCTTCGTGTTGTTATAGGCAAATTCTGCCATCGGCAGGTAGTCCACCCAGGCTGCGGGTCGCTGATTGGCGTAGCATCTCAGGTACTGCTGCATGATCGCGTTGACCCTCTCAGCTTGGCCGTTGGTCTGTGGGTGTCTCGCCGACGTTAGGTTGATCTTGACGTTCAGGATACCTAAAAGCTTCTGCCAAAAATTGGAAACAAACTGGCGCCCCCTGTCGGACAGGACGGACTGCGGCAGCCCATGCACCTTGAACACGTGATCGATGAAGAGTTTGGCAGTCTGTTCCGCCGTCGCCACCTTTGCGCATGGAATGAAGTGCGCCATCTTGGTGAACAGGTCCACAACCACCAGTACCGCCGTCTTCCCTCTGGAGCTGGGCAGGTCAGTAACGAAGTCCAGGGCTACCCTCTCCCACGGTTGCTGTGGCGTTTCCAGCGGTTCCAGCAGCCCCGCTGGCTTCTGGTGTACTGGCTTGGACCTTTGACAAGTGTCACACCTGGCGACGTAATCCGCTACCTCTCCACGCATCCGAGGCCACCAAAAGTCCCTTGCCACCAGTTCTATTGTCTTCTCCTTGCCGAAGTGGCCCGCACTGGGGGCGTCGTGCAACTGCTGCAGAACCTTTGCGCGAAGCTCGTCGCTTGGCACGTAGAGGGCACCTTTGCGAGTTAGCAGCCCGTCGCGTAGTTGGAAATCTTCGCCACTCTGCACACCTCTGCGCAACTCCTCCATCTTGGACTGTGCGAACTGATCCACTTGCAACGCGCGTCGCACCGCGTCCAGATCTACTGTGATGGCAGCGCACGACCACGCCTGCGGTGCGAAAATGTGCCTGGCTGCTACTGGTGTCGCTTCATCGAGATATTGCGGTTTCCTGGATAGCGCATCGGCTATAACGTTGGAATCTCCGGGGATGTACTCTATCCGAAAGTCGAAATCCGCGAAGAATTCCGCCCAGCGCATGTGTCTCTGGCTTTGGAGCTTCGCCGTGCGCCAATACTCTAGGTTCTTGTGATCCGTGCGGACCTGTACTGTGTGCTTGGCTCCTATGAGGAAGTGTCGCCACGCTTTGAACGCTGCGTGAATGGCCAACAGCTCTCTGTCCCATATGGTGTAGTTTTGCTCCGCCTTGCTGAGCTTTCGGGAGTAAAAGGCACCAGTTCCCATGTGGATCTTCTTGCAGGAGCACGGCTCCAACCGCCCTGTCTGACGCGTCGGTCTCTACTCGCATGGGCCTGCCTGGATTCACGTGCAGCAGCTGCTCCTCGGAGGCGAAAAGGCTTTTAAGCTTCCGAAAAGAGCGCTCCGCCTGTTCCGTCCACACGAACCTCTTCTTCTTGGAACTCAGAGTGTCCGTGATCGCTGCCGTCTCCTTTGCAAAACCTCTGATGAATTTGCGGTAGAAGTTGGCGAAGCCGACGAATCTCTGGACTTCCTTCCGATTGCGTGGGCTCTTCCAGTCCAACACCGCGCGGACCTTGACGCTGTCCATGGCCAGCCCCTTGTCGGACAGCTTGTAGCCCAGGAAATCCACCTCCGTCACATCAAACTGGCACTTCTCTAACTTGGCGTAGAGCCTGTTCTCCCGTAGTCTTTGCAGGACTTCCTTTACGTCCCTCTCGTGGGCCTCTTCCGTCTCCGAAAAGATCAGGATGTCGTCGAGGAAACACACACATTTCTTGTAGAGGAGTCCCGCTAGCACGTGATGCATAAAGGCTTGGAAGACGTGAGATCCATTTTGGAGACCAAACGGCATAACTCTGTATTCATACGTGCCCAGAGGCGTGAACATGGCCGTTTTCCACTCATCGCCCTCCCGGATGCGTATGAGGTTATACGCTCCACGCAGATCCAATTTGGTGAAGATCTTCCCCTTCCTCACGGTTGCTAGGAGATCATCAATCTTAGGCATGGGGAAGGCCTTGGGTTTGGTCATACTGTTTATGGTTCTATAGTCCACAATGAGTCTCTTTTGGGGCGTGTCCTTCTTCTTCACAAAGAACACAGGACTGCCCCCCACTGCTTTCGATTCCCGGATGAATCCACGCTTCAAATTGTGCTCTATGAACTCCCTGAGCTCTTGCATTTCGTCCTCAGACATGGAATACAGCTTTGCAGTCGGCAACTGTGCCCCCGGCACCAGATCGATGGCACAATCATAAGGTCTGTGGGGCGGCAACTGGTCAGCTTCCTTCTCGCAGAAAACCTCCAGGAACCCTTCGTACTTGCTAGGTACTGCCTGCACCATGCCAAGTCGCAGCTGCTGCTCAGCCCCCTCCTCCTGGCAGGACTGGATGCAATTTTGAGCACAGTACGATGAACAAAAGGTGATCTGGCGTTGGTACCACGCTACAGCAGGACTGTGTCTCTCCAGCCAACTCATGCCCTATACTATAGGCGTGTCAGACAGGTGGGTGACATTGAAGCTAATGACTTCTCGGTGATCTCCAATCCGCATCACCATGGGAGGTGTCTGTTGCACAACTTGCCCTCCTAGCAATTTCCTGCCATCCACCGTGACTACGTTCAGAGGCGTTGTGGCGGGCAGAAGCGCTATGCGATGCTGCTTGACGAATTGCATCCCCACGAAATCGGCGTTGCTCCCCGAATCGATCGTGAGGGGCACTTCTAGGGTGGTCCCATTTGGCAACTGAAGTGTTGCAGTGAGCTGCACCGCTGGCTTGGGTGGTAAAGGGTCTGTGGGTTGCAAAGACGCTGGGGACTGTTCTACAGATTCGCCTGACTGAGCCCCAGCAATTCTGCTTCCAGCCAGGCATTGTCGTTTCCCTGAGGTTCCTCTTCCTGGATCACTTCTGCAGCTACCGTCGCTAAAGCTGCAGTGTGTTTCTGGAGCCTCTGGGGGCACTCTTTCGCCATGTGCAGTGCACTGTCGCAGATGTAACACTTCCTGGTCCCTCTAGGAGGCTTCGCCTTTACTGCACCGGAAGCTGGGGCTCTGGCTGTTGCTTGAGCCTTAGCACCACCAAGTTCCATCGGCTCCTCCCCCTGCCTCCCCAGCGGCGAGGGATGTGACTGACTGAACTCCCTGGGGATGAAAGAAGACGTCCTCGCTGGTGGACGCACCTGACGTTCTTCCTCATTGTGCCAAGGACATCCCTCGTGACGTATCCCAATCGCCAGAGCCCTCTGCACCACCTCCTCCAGGGTCTGAGGTCTGTCTCCCCTGGCAAGTTCGTCCTTTATGGGACCGCTGAGACCCTCCCAGAACAAATCCCTCACAGGTGTGCAGTCTTTCTCCCAGCGTAACGCAGTCAGTAAAGCAAAAAATCTGGAATGGTACTGACGCACAGTGGCTTTGCCTTGCCGCAGTCCAAATATCTCCCTGCGTGCAAGATCCAGATCTACGGTTGACTGGAAGCAGGCATCCATCGCTTTAATGAATTCATCAGAATCGCGGCGGGCAGGGCCATCTTCACGCCACAAATTGCGCAACCAGTCTCTGGCCGGCCCATGCAAGTGAGAAACAATAAACCCCACTTTCTCCTCCTCATCTTTAAAGTCATGACGAAGCAAGTGCAATGCATACAAAACGTCTGCTCTGAAACTGGGGTAGTGCTTCAGGTTCCCATCGAAGTGGGTGACTAGGCTGCCCCCCCGCCTTCCAAGTCCAATCCCCTCTGATCTGGACCCTGGGAACCCTTCCCTGTTTGCACGCTCCCACCTTGTTTGCAGGTCCTGGCAGCGCTTCTCCATTTCGTCATGCTTCTTCTGAGATGCAAGGACTGCAGCGGTGAGTTCGGAAACTGTAGTTCGCAGTGCTGTCAGCTGATCCTCCGCACTCATGGCTGTCACCGTTTGTGAGCTTTGCAAAAAAAAAAATTTGCGTTCTTTGGGAGGGGACTTACTGTCAGAGCCACCCGAGGTCCCAGCTCACAAGAGACCAAAGTCCAGTCCAAGTTATATACAAAAGGTTTTATTGAAGAACATTGTTGTCGTTACATCCAAGCTCCGTGGCTCCGCATCTGTTACCCTTAGATGTTAGAAGTCCCCTCTGAGTCAGTCCCGCCCCTGCACCAGCTTAAGAGGCTTGTACTGCTCCACCTTTTCCTCTCCTTCCTTTTCCGCAGGGTCTTCCTGCCCCCCTGTGCTCCCTCCCTCCGGGACTCCCCCGAGGCTGAGTCTTCTGCCGCCTGCTCCCCCCTCCTTCGTGCTTTGGGACCAGGCTCCTCCTCAGGGCTCTCCTCATTTCCGCGCGCCTCCACATTTGAACTTGGCGCGCGTACGTTGCCTCTGACCTTCCTTTCGACCGTTACGCTACTCTCGGTACTACACTCCTCCCCTTCCGGCAGGACGTTCTGCTCCGAACTCCTTCCCCTCTCTGCTTCCTGTTCTGCTCTTTCTGACACACTGGCAACTCCACCCCCTTCACTCCGTTCCGACGGAGAGACCGGTCCCGATCTCCAACCCCCACTGGGGATTCCCCCTTCGTTCCCCTGCTTCTGACTGCCTCCCTCTCTACTGCCCCTTGGCCTGACCAGGGGGGCTCCCTTTTGGGAATCCTCCGATTCACTTGACGGACTCACTGACAACCTCGGGTCGTCGTCGTCCTCTTCCTCGTCGCCCTGAAACCCTGACAGTATTCTTTTGCAGAAGTCTGCAGTAATGCTTACAATGTAATGCTTACAATGTCTCTTAAGCGGTGCAATCAGGGTGGCCGTTCAATTACTTGAGGCAGTCCGGGATCAATGATTGAGTGGTGGGTTCTATCTGTTAGGGTGTGAAACCTAAGACGCTGGCAAGTTAGCAATGTCATGTGACTTTAAGTAGTCAAGCTCGTTAAGTTGTTAAGTTGCTCAGTATATAAAGAGTGTTTGTTTTCTCTGCCTGCGGGGCGTGAAGCAAAAATGTCTGAAAGCTCCGGAGGCGTTTCTGTTATCTGTCTGCAATAAACCTGTCTTTGGAAAGACAGGCTACCCTGTGTTGTTATTTCTTTGCTGCTGAGACTCTGAAGCTTGTACTGCAACAAGAATCTCTGCACTGGATTTAATTAATGCTCTGCAAAGAGAACTGTTGCTGGTTGCGCAGCGGAAGCATTTACTGGACCAGTACACAGACTCTCTTAGGTTATGGCTCCTTCTATGTTTCTACAGCTGTATTGTGTGCAGAGAAAGTGAAAGCAGCTTTCGGATGAGAGAAGACTGGCTTGGTCGTAAATCCAGCTCTTAAAGGAACTGAGAGGCTGCAGAAAGTTGAGAGAGCTGCGTAAGTGAAGATTTACAGCTTCATTAGCTGCAAAAGGCTAGCTTGACCTCCCGTTGTGTTTTTGTTTTGTTAATAAAAACAGAGGACGGTGGTAGGTTGCTAGTGAAGAGACGGAGGGAAAAAAGGTTTAAAAGGCTTCAGAGGAGGCTGGAGGCGTCTGAAAAGTGAGTAAAACAAATCCCAAGGGGAAAGAGAAGCAAGGGCACACAGAGGGAGTAGCAGCCGACCCCAAGAATGGCAGTGGAAAATTTCCAGGTTCCCTTTACAAAGTTGAACTCTGCTAATTACGTGCAGTGGTCTAAGAGGGCTCAAGTCTGGTTGGAAGCCAAAGAAGTGTGGGCTGACTATGTCCAGAGGCGAAAGCCGTTTGTGGCTGTTGCAGCAGATGCCACAGCAGAGCAAGAGGCTGCTGCACATGCTCAGAACAGGGAACATGAAAAAATGGACACTAAAGCTAGATGCATGTTGATGGTATCGATAGACCATTCCCAATTACCTCATGTGGAAAATTTAAGGTCTGCATTTGAAATTTGGGAAGCTCTTAGGCGAATTCACCATAGAGCCACGCCTGGAGAGAAGGTGAACATTATACGTGCTTTGTATGAGTTGAAACTGAAGCCAGGGGATAGTGTGGTTGAACACACATCACAGATGACTGAGTATTTCAACCAACTGTCATCTCTAGGTGTGAATTTTCCTGAAAATATTAAAGTTTATACTCTGCTTAGCAGCCTGCATGCAGGGTTTGAAAACTTAGTACTAACTTTACAAGTTTTGCCAGAGGAGCAGCTGAATATGAATTATGTGACTGGTAGATTGTGTGAGCAAGAATATCAACATCATCGAAAACGTATTGATAATTCAAATACCCCAAGGGTTGGATGTTCAGATAATTCCCAGCGTGGGGGAACTAGCAGGCAGAGCTGTAAGGAAGCCTCACAAGTGTCTGCTATGGCCAGCAAGTCATGTTTTCGATGTGGCAGCAGGTTTCATTTGATAGCAAAGTGTCCTGAAAAGCAACAGGAATTTCAACAGTCCAAGGTCAGTTTCCGGAGCTACAGGGGAAGACGACGTGAGAGCTACAAGAATCAACGATCCAGAGGGGGAGCAGGTGCTGATAAGGGACTATCTGCAATGGCAGCACAACAGAGTCCTAAAAGGAGCCAACAAACCTTGAAGTGGATAATTGACAGTGGAGCCAGTCACAGTTTAGTTCCAGCGACATCTAGTGGCAGCTTGAAGAACTGCAAGACATTGCCAGTTGCAAAAACTGTGACTATAGCAGACAATAGTAAACGAGAAATGAGCCTTAAAGGCACAATTTATGTTAATTGTTTGCAAACTAACCTTCCTGTTTTTGTTCTTCCAGGAATGAAGAATGGACTTTTGAGTGTGTCATGCCTGGTAAAAAGTGGTTTTAAGGTTGAGTTTGAAAATGATGTGTGCACCATTTCGAAACAGGGGAAGGAGCTAGTTAAAATTCCCTGTGAGGATGGTCTTTTTGTTTTGGATGAAGAGCAGTTAGCAGCAGGTAGATGTTCAACAGGTGAAGCGCAAGCTAAGTGTGTAAATAAGGCTCCTCATACAGGTTGTGCACATCTACTACACAGAAGATTAGCTCATATATGCTTTAAGTATGTAAGCAAGATGCCAGATTTAGCTGAGGAGTGTAACATTAAACCCTGTCCAAATTTTCTGGATTGTTGTGCTTGTAAACATGCTAAGGTTAAGACATGTAACTATCCTAGATCTGATAGAGTAAGCAAGAAACCCTTTGAACTTGTGCACACAGACGTGTGTGGCCCTATGCCAGTCAAATCGCTTGGAGGTGCGAGATTTATGCAAATTTTGGTGGATGATTTTTCAAGGGCTAGTTGGGTTTTCTTTCTGAAAGAAAAATCGCAAGCAGCTTCCATCCTGATGGATTGGATTGAAGAAGTCGAATGTAAATTTGACACCAGGGTGCGTAAAATACAATCAGATCGTGGTGGGGAATATGTGAACCACACGCTGGAGATGTGGTTAAAAAGGAAAGGTATAGTTCATAGACTTACCAATCCCTATTCACCACAGGAGAATGCAGTTGCTGAAAGAAAATTTCGAACATTACAGGAAGCCATTACTGCTTTGCTGTTTGATTCTGGACTTCCACAGCAGTTTTGGGCTGAGGCTGCACTGTATGCGAATTATACTTTTAACAGAGTGTACAATAGCACAGTAGGCAACACTCCTTACTTCATGCTATTTGGGGAAAAACCAAAAATTGATCATCTAAGAGTTTTTGGATGTCGTGCTTATGTGCTGGTGCCTAGGGCGCAACGTAGGAAAGGCGATCCTAGATCTAAAGAAATGTTTTTCTGTGGTTATCAAGCAAACACAAAAGGTTGGAGATTTGTGAATGTAGAAGGCAATCAAACGAAAATCACAATCAGCAGAAGTGCGGAATTTTGTGAACAGGATGGTTGGAATAAAATTCATGGAAATCCTGACATACTATTTGACGTGGTGAACAGTAACAACGAAACTCAGGCCCCAGGGCAGGTATTAGTTCCAGAACAGGCTGAGGAATTTGAGTTTGAGGACAAGGGTGAGAAATCATTTAGTTCACCCAAGTCTGTAAAGTCAGAATCTTCTAGCTCTAAAAGTTCACCTGTACAGCAAGAGAGTGTAAAGTCAGAATCAGAAAGTTCTTCAACTACTAGTGACAAACAGGTGACGACTAGTGATTCTGGGTCAGAGGGGGAAACTGAAGGAACATCACAGGAACTGTTAAGGCGTTCCAAGCGTGCCAACAAAGGTATACCTCCTGAAAGGTACCAAGCTATTAGTGTTTGGGCTGGTTTGGCAAATTGCGAACCTGAAAGTTTTGAGGAGATTGAGCAATTACCCCAGGAGGAGGCCAGTAGGTGGCGTGAGGCCATGCAAAAAGAGTTGAATTCTATGAAAGAAGTGGGTGTGTTTTCCATCACCAAACTGCCAGAAGGTACCAAGGCAGTAAGTTGTAGGTGGGTGTACAGGATAAAGACAACAGCGATGGGGAAACCAGAGTACAAAGCAAGGCTTGTAGCTCGAGGTTTTACGCAAAGAAAGGGGTTACATTATTCTGAAGTCTATGCGCCCACTTCAAGGAGTGAAACCCTACGGGCACTATTAGCAGTTGCTGCTCAGAAAGGGTTCAAAGTGAATCAATTTGATGTCTCTACAGCTTATCTTCATTCAGACTTGGCTGAAGAGCTCTATATGGAGCTACCGCCATGGTTGAAAGTTGGTAAATCAAATCAGGTATGGAAACTACATAAATCTATTTATGGACTCAAGCAATCTGCTCATAATTGGAATGAGTGTTTGAATGATGTTTTGGTAGGCATTGGTTTTAGCAGGAGCAAGGCTGACAATTGCTTATATTTCAGAGGTTCAGGAGATGCTCAAGAATCTTTGCTTGTCTATGTAGATGACCTGATTTATACTTCAAAGACACAAGAACAAGTAAAAAAACTAGCCAAAGAGTTAAATAAACACTTCAAAGTTAAGAATCTTGGTGATGTAAAGGTCTATCTTGGTGTTCAGATAGATAGGACCAAAAATGGCAGTTTTCTACTGAATCAAAAAGGCAAGATATTGCAAATGTTGAAAAAGTTTGGCATGACAGAGTGTGCAGGTGTTAGAACACCAATGGAAATGGGTTTTGTAAAAGACAATGAGTTCAAGGATAGTGCTGAATTCAAGAGTGCTGAAATCTTTCAGTCAGCACTGGGAAGCTTACTTCATCTTTCGCAATGGAGTAGACCAGATATTGCTTACACTGTTAACTTACTCAGCAGAGAAGCTTCAAGACCTAGTGTAAATGCATGGAAAGGAATTCAAAGAGTGTTAAGATATTTACAATACACCAAAGATTTTTGCCTTGAATTATCTGCTGAAGGACAAGCACAGATTACTTGTTGGGCAGATAGTGATTGGGGAAATTTAAAGGATAGAAAATCAGTGTCTGGCTGTGTAATAAAATTTGGTAACTCTCTGATTGGGTGGAGATCCAAGAAACAGAACCTGATTGCTTTGTCGTCAACGGAAGCTGAGTTCTGTGCCTTATCTGAGTTATGTAGAGATCTAGAATTTTACAAATGCTTGGCACAAGAGATGTATGAAAAGGCCATCACTCCAATCACTGTATGGGGTGACAATCAACCGTGTCTTAAGTTAGCACAAAATGGGCAGTTTAAAGGTCGTACAAAACTTTTGGATATCCGCTTTCAAAATGTTTGTCAAACGGTAAAAGCAGGAATTGTTAAATTAAATTACTGTCCCAGTCATGAAAATCAAGCTGATGGTTTTACAAAACCGCTTGGGTTTCAGCGGCATGAAAACTTTTGTGAAGAAATGGGTCTGAAGTAATTTTGTTTTTGTATTGCCAGCGAGAGGGGGTGTTAGGGTGTGAAACCTAAGACGCTGGCAAGTTAGCAATGTCATGTGACTTTAAGTAGTCAAGCTCGTTAAGTTGTTAAGTTGCTCAGTATATAAAGAGTGTTTGTTTTCTCTGCCTGCGGGGCGTGAAGCAAAAATGTCTGAAAGCTCCGGAGGCGTTTCTGTTATCTGTCTGCAATAAACCTGTCTTTGGAAAGACAGGCTTCCCTGTGTTGTTATTTCTTTGCTGCTGAGACTCTGAAGCTTGTACTGCAACAAGAATCTCTGCACTGGATTTAATTAATGCTCTGCAAAGAGAACTGTTGCTGGTTGCGCAGCGGAAGCATTTACTGGACCAGTACACAGACTCTCTTATATCCCCCCCTTTCTCTTTTAAGGGGGGGGGGTCTCCTGTCACGCAATGCAATTTAGCTCTTTATAACAAAGTCCATTTCTTTGGTTCCAAGCTTCTTTATCCCTTGCTTTCAAACTGTCTACAGATCGGCAAAGCGGGCTTCCTGTTTAGACTCTGCCGATTTCAGGTTCAAATTCAAGATCAAAATCCCGGATCAAAGTATCAAAGTCAAGTTCAGGTTCACTTCTATTTGGTCTTATTCTTTGATCCTTCCAGATTTCCCCAGATCTTACTCACGGGTAGATGTTTCAGATCGATGTTTCACAGGAAAAAGGTCAGCGCTCTCCAGGCAATTGCTGTGCAGCTTCGCTCCGTAGAAGTAGCGATCGACTCCCAGCACAGCGCCAAACCCCCGCTCCGCTCCGGAGCTCTTTTCAGGGCTCCTTTGACAGTTCAGGGGGCGCGCGATGTGCCCACTGAGTCCCACGGCCCCAGGCTTCTCCCGCCTGCGGGTTTTTTAAGGGTCCTCCGCTTCGCTGCAGCGGTGGACCCGATTTCCACGGAGCTTCTCCCTCCTGTCAGAGGGAATCCGCCATTACCGATAGGTTAGAACCTAGTGCTAAGATACTGTCGAGAATGTATAACCTGCTGTTGAAATGGAAAACTGAGGATGAAACGGTTAAATCTGCTATGATAAAATGGGCACAAGATATTGGTCATAACATCATGTTTGCTGACTGGGAACGGTTGTGGACCACCGGTATGAAATTTACGGCATGTAATGCCTTAAGAGAAAATATTATGAAAATGATTTACAGGTGGTACATGACCCCAGTCAAGCTAGCAAAAATTTACCACTTGCCCGATAATAAATGTTGGAAATGTAAAGGAACGGAAGGAACATTCTTTCACCTTTGGTGGGCCTGCCCAAAGATTAAGGCTTTCTGGGAAATGATTTATAATGAACTGAAAAAAGTATTTAGGTATACTTTCCTGAAGAAACCAGAGGCCTTTCTCCTGGGCATGGTCGGCCAATTGGTGCCAAAGAAGGATAGAACCTTTTTTATGTATGCCACAGCAGCAGCAAGAATACTTATCGCAAAGCACTGGAAGACACAAGACTTACCCACCCTGGAAGAATGGCAGATGCAAGTCATAGACTATATGGAACTGGCAGAAATGACCGGCAGAATCCGAGATCAAGGAGAAGAGCAGGTGGAAGAGGACTGGAAGAAGTTTAAAGTTTATCTACAAAAACATTGTAAAACTTATGAATGTTAAGGGCATTGTAAATGAAATGAAGGGGTTCCAGTGATTAAGATAAATAAGAGTATAAAGGTAAAGATAAAAAATGAATTTGAATAATATGATAATTGCTGAACTAATTTTAAATTGGAATACATGAAAGGAAAGCGGGTGGAAGCAAGGAAAATAAGATCTGGAAGGTTATTAATTCGAAACAGAGTTTGTTTTTAATCTTGAATTGTCTTTGTTATGTTTTTTATTGTCGTTTTTTTTTTTTTGTCTTTTGTTGGTATTTTTTGTTGTATGCGTTTGTTGGGTTTTTGTGATTTGGGTTGTTTTTACTGTTGTTAATTTCTGTGAAATTTAATAAAATATCATTTAAAAAAATAAATAAAGAAATGTTCTTTAACTTCTTCTGTTGTTTCATTTCCTTATAGATTTCTCTAAAGAATTCGAGAAATCATTTCTCTATTTCTTTAGGGTTGTTTATTATTTTGCCTTCGCACTTAACTCTATTTATAAGCCTTTCTGCCTCTCTCTTCTTTAATTGCCATGCTAATAACCAGGCTCAGGTTCTGTTTCAGGCTGTGTCTCTGTTTCAGGCTCCGGCGCTGTATCAACCACTGTTGCAGACTCAGGCTGTGGCGCTATGGCTGTAGCTGTGGCTCTGGTTCTGTTTCAGGCTCTGGAACTGTATCAAGCACTGTTTCAGGCTCAGGCTTCTGCTCTTTATTGGGCTTTGTCTCAGTCTCCGACGCTGTTTCAAGCCCTGTATCTGCCTCTGTTTCAGGCTCTGGCACTCTATCAAGCACTGTTTCTGGCTCTGGCTCTCTTTCAGGCTCTGGTTCTGAATTAGGGTTTTGTTCTGGCTCTGGCTGTGTCTCTGGCTCTGGCTCCAGCTCCAGCTCCGGCACTGTATCAAGTACTGTTGCAGACTCAGGCTGTGGCTCTAGGCTGTGGCTGCAGCTATGTTTTGCGCTCCGGCTTTGTATCAAGCCCTATTTCTGGCTCTGGCTCTGGCTCTGGCTCTGGCTCTGGCTCTGGCTCTGGCTCTGGCTCTGGCTCTGGCTCTGGCTCTGGCTCTGGCTCTGGCTCAGGCTCATGGTCTCACTCTGACTCTGCTCTTAGATTACTTCGTAGTCTAAAAGAAGTCTATACATTTTTGCGATTATTTTGGTTTTACTATTCAGTAGTTCTCTTTCAAATCTTGAAGGCTCCTTTTCAAAACCTATCTGCTTATCCTGTCTGAACACTTCATTCACCTGGAAGTAATCTAGTCAACAAGAAAGTGATCTTTTATTTTCTCATAACTTATCAATATTAGTTGACCCTCCTCCTCCCCCCTTAATATTGTGTTTAATGGTTATATGGGGTTGCTCGTGCGTAGGTTGCCGCCACTCCTGGCTAGGTAGCCTAGTTAAACCTTTCCTGGCTGGACAGCCCTTCACTTCGTGGCTGTTCAGTCGCTAGCAGAATCCGTCAGTGGGCGTTTCTTGAACTTCTTCCAGCAAAGAAGTTCTTTGACGCCAAGTCTCCGCCTACTTTCCCTGCGCGGAAGTCTTCTGCGCAGGGTGGGTGTGGGTAGCAGAGGACCTGTGCTCTCCCCGCTGGTCTCCAGCGAAGAGTCCTGGAGCCCTCTCTCCGATTCCCCCATCCGCCCCCCTTTATCCCTGGTGTTACGCTGATTTCCTTCCCCAGCTGCTGAGTCCCCTCTCTCCCTGCTTGTCCCTTCTCCGGCATCGCTTGGGAGCCCTGCCTCCACTTCTGGCTCCGATGTCAGTTCACTGACATCCACCCCCCCCCCCCAGGACCCCCTCCACCCCCGGCCCGACCTTTTGACCCAACTTCGTCCTTTTCCTCAGCCGACGATGCGGGGAATCCCCGGAAGGAGCTGTCGCCCTGAGTATTCAAACTCCGCTTCCCACCCGCTCCGATCTCTTTCCGCGGGGTGGCCCTCCCAGTCCGATTCCTCTTCCTCTGACGCCTCTCCTCCCTCCTCTTCGGAGGCAGGAAAACCCACAAAATCCTCTTCAAGATTGTCTTTTCAGGGCTCTACCATCGCCATCGATCCCCGGCATTGAATGTGTTGGCCTAGTGTGGGGCTCCGAGGAGAGCTTGGCTGTTTGGCTGGTGTACCGGCCACCTAGCGCACCAGCAGCCACCCTGTCAGGCCTATTGGAGGCGGTGGCTGGCTGGGCCTTGGAGTTCCCTAACCTATTGGTATTGGGGGACTTCAACATCCATGCTGATGCCACTCCCTCCTCACAGGCTCTGGACCTGGTGTCTTCCATGGCGACACTAGGGTTCTCCCAGTTTGTTTCGGGCCCCACACATCAAGCAGGCCACACGCTGGATTTGATCTTTGGCGTAGGTATAGATGTGATCATGTCTCCTTCGATGAAAGTGCCATGGTCTGATCACTACGCTCTGAAAGCCAGGATTGACATTCCACCCCCACCCTGCTTAGGTGGCGAGCCAATTTGGGCTCGCCCACAGAGGCTGATGGACCCTGATAGATTCCGTCAAGCCTTGCGGGACCTTGCTCCCCCTGGCGACTCATTGACTGAGCTTGTTGAGGGCTGGAATATCCAGCTCCTGGCAGCCATCGTAGAGATCGCACCTAAGCGCCCTCTGCGACCCCGCAGAAACAGGGCTCCCTGGTTTACCGAAGAGCTCTGGAAAATGAAGCGGGACCTCAGACGGCTAGAGCGAGTATGGCGGGGTGCCCGTGACGGAGCCTCAAGAACATCTTATAGGGCTTTTATGGAAACCTACGAGATGGCGGTGAAGGCTGCTAAGAAGTCTTACTTCTCGGCCTCCATTGCATCCGCTAGCTCTCGCCCGGCACAATTATTTAGTATAATCAGGTCTTTAACGTCCCTTGAGGGACAGCCAAATTTAAATAATAATTTGGCACATAGCTGTGAGGCATTTGCGAGCTTTTTTGCGGAGAAGGTCTTGTTGCTCCGCCATGACCTCCCTGCCAATTTGGATACAATAAAGGAACTGGAGGCCCCTCGACTGTCCTCGGGTCCAGTATTGGACCACTTCGACCGGATATCCCCAGCCGATGTGGACAGACTCCTCCGAGCTGGAAAGCCCACCACCTGTCCTCTCGACCCGTGCCCGTCTTGGCTGATTAGAGCGTGTCCAGACGAGGTGCGGGCCCTCCTGGGGGATATCATCAATTTGTCCCTTGGCACGGGGACATTCCCTGCAGAACTGAAGGAGGCAGTGGTGCGCCCGCTCTTAAAGAAAACATCATTAGATCCTTTAGATCTATCCAATTACCGCCCGGTTTCGAATCTTCCGTTCCTGGGTAAGGTGATTGAGAGAGCGGTTGCCGAACAGCTTGGTAGGTTTCTGGATGAAACATCGGCTCTGGATCCATTCCAGTCCGGCTTCCGCGCGGGTCATGGGACCGAGACGGCTCTGGTTGCCCTAACAGATGATCTTCGTAGACAGCTGGATCGAGGCGGGTCGGGGCTGCTGATTCTTCTAGATCTGTCAGCAGCTTTCGACATGGTCGATCACGAACTCCTGGACCACCGCCTTGCCGACGTGGGGATTCAGGGCACAGTCCTTCAATGGCTGCGCTCGTTTCTCTCTGGTCGGGGACAGAGGGTGGTGCTTGGGGGGGAATTGTCATCGCGCCACTCCTTGGTGTGTGGAGTACCTCAGGGTGCGATACTCTCCCCGATGCTTTTCAACATCTTTATGCGCCCCCTCGCCCAGCTTGTCCGGAGTTTTGGGCTGGGTTGCCATCAGTATGCTGATGACACCCAACTCTATCTGTTGATGGATGGCCATCCTGACTCGGCCCCAGACACACTGACCAGATGTTCGGAAGCTGTGGCTGGATGGTTACGAGGGAGCCGGTTGAAGCTAAATCCTTCGAAGACAGAGGTCCTGTGGCTGGGACAGGACGATATGGGATTGGGGGGGCAACTCCCATCTCTTGCGGGGGTGCAATTAGTGCCAGCACCATCCGTTAAGAGTTTGGGTGTAATCTTCGACACCTCCCTTTCCATGGAGGCGCAGACTGCAGCTATAACAAAGGCAGCATTTTTTCATCTCCGCCAAGCTAAGCAGTTGGCTCCTTACCTCTCTCGCCCTGACCTAGCCACTGTGATCCATGCGACGGTCACCTCCAGCCTGGATTATTGTAACTCGCTCTACGTGGGGCTGCCCTTGAGACTGACCCAGAAACTCCAGCGGGTGCAGAATGCTGCAGCGAGACTCCTTACGGGGTCTTCGCTGCGAGACCACATTCACCCGGTGCTATACCAGCTGCACTGGCTCCTGGTGGAGTACAGGATCAGGCTTAAGGTGCTGGTTTTAACCTTTAAAGCCCTATACGGCCTAGGACCCTCGTACCTACGGGACCGCCTCTCCTGGTATGCCCCACAGAGAAACTTACGGTCTTCAAATAAAAACATCTTGAAGGTCCCAGGCCACAGAGAAGTTAGGCTGGCCTCAACTAGAGCCAGGGCTTTTTCGGCTGTGGCTCCGATCTGGTGGAACGCTCTGTCACTAAGAGACTAGGGCCCTGCGGGACTTGACATCTTTCCGCAGGGCCTGCAAGACAGAGCTGTTCCACCAGGCCTTTGGCCAGGGCACAGCCTGACTCCCTCCCTTGGCAATCTTCATGGAGCTCTGGCACAATGGTTGCCAGTGGCTTGATTTGAACCAATTTTATAATGAATGATTTTAGAGTGTTGTTTGTGCTGTACTTTTGTACTGTTTTATTGTTGTTAGCTGCCCTGAGCCCGGCTTCGGCTGGGGAGGGCGGGATATAAATAAAATTTATTATTATTATTATTATTATTATTATTATTATTATTATTATTAATCTGTGGTTCCAAATTGCTCCTCCCAGAATCTCGCTGGTGGTTTAGGTTTATCTGGGAACAGGCTGTGGAACTCCTCCACAAGATACCCATCATTGATAGCCTCCGCTGGAACCCACGTGTTTTCTGACTCAGGTTCTCCCTCCCAAGCTACGAAGTACTCCACCTGGCGCCCTCACCATCTTGAATCGAGTATTTCCGTGGCTTGGTTGTGGTGTTCCCAAGTTCATCTTAAGTTGCTGGTGCAAGGCCTCCATTTATTCCACAAACTGCTCTGCCACAGGTACGCTCCCCCCTTCCTCCCCCCTCCCCGGGAAGGCCCTGGGGTGACACCCATAATTGGCCATGAACGGGCTCATTCCCGTGGAAGCCCGCCTCGACCTGTAGCAAGCCCATGAGCTTCCTCCAGAACCGGGAAGTAAATTGTTTCCCGCTGTCAGAGCTGCCCAAGGTCCCAGCTCACAGAGGACCAACGCCAGGTCGTTGTTATATACAAAAGTCTTTATTGAAGTTCAGTTTCTATTTCGAAGCCGTGGCGCGCAGCTCTACGTCTTAAACCCTAGACCGCCGAAGCTCCGTCTGAATCTCCTCCCCCCAGACACCAGTTTAAGACTCTAGCCTTGCTCCACCTCTTCCTTTGCTCCTTTCTCCTCTGGGTCCGCCTGTCCGCTGGGGTCTCGCCCTTTCTGGACTCTTCTGATGCTGAGTCCCCTGAGTCATCCCCCACCCTCCGGCGGGCTTTAGGACCTGGTTCCTCATCCGGGCTACCTGCTGTGCCGCGCGTCTGTACATTTGAACTTGGCGCACGCGCCCAGCCGGCAACCCTCCTCCTGACCGTTCCCTCACTCCCCGATGGAGGCGTGGTCAGCCCTAACTCATCTTGTCTCCCTCATGGAGGAGACGCTGGCCCTGATACCTGGGATTCTTCCCCCCCACTACGCTCTGGTGGGGAAGCTGGTCCTGATCTCCAGCCGCTGCTCTGGGAGTCCCCGCTGGCCCCTTGCTTCTGGTGCGTCCCCCCTGGGACCCCCCTTGCCCTGGCCATCGGCGCCCCCCTCTGGGAATCTTCTGATTCGCTGGAGAGGCTCATGGAATCTCTCGGGCCACTGTCATCTTCTCCCACGCTGCCCTCAGATTCTTCCCCTTCGCTCTCCATTCCCTCTCTTCCCTGTGCCTCTGCTCCTGAGCCCCTGACATCCATCCCCCCCTCGAAGCCCCCCCTTCCCCCCTCCCCCTCTTCTGGTGTGGGTTCCGGGTGCTCCAGTGCTGTGGGGGTGAGTGCAGGATACAGTTCTTCCCCCCTGGTGTGCAGCTGGCCGGCTGGATCCGGCCAGTCCGTAATGGGCTTGTCTACGTCGATCTCCTTTGCTTCCATCTCTCTGCAGGTGTGCTCGAACCCAGGATCCTCCCCCAACACGTCCATGTCCCTCTCTCCCCCTGTTGCCTCGGGTGACGCTGCGTGCAAGGACCCTCCCGGCAGTTCCCTGCTCCACCCCACCTCCGGTTGATTGTCCCACCAATAAGAGCGGTCTGTGCCAAACCCCGAGAGTGATCCCTCTGGGGAGCTTGTTTCTGGCGCCGTTTCCTCAGCTGAAGAGAACCCCTGGAACGTGCTGGTTGAAAGTGTGGGTGTGAAAAGATATTCATCGAAATAATCTGCCGGCATGGGTCTGTGTGGGAAGAGTGCATGGAACTCGTCCTTGAGGTAGTGCTCCTCCACAGCATAGTACGGCACCCACCTGTTGGCGCTGGCCGGGGTACCTTCCCTGGCAAGGAGATATTCAACCCCCTCTTCCCCCCATCTGGAGTCTAAAATCTCCGTGACCTCGTTGAGTGGCGCCCCCCTCGGTGACCTCCCCTTCGTGGGCGATTCGCTGAGTGGGTCTGGTGCGTTCCCTGGCGCCTGAAACCTGTGGGGTTCCTTGTAGGGTGTGAGCACTGATCTATGAAAGACCGGGTGCATTCTGGAACCCTCCGGGAGTGTCAACCGGAAGGCCACTGGATTGATTTGTGCCTCAACTTGGTAAGGCCCTAGCTGCTTGTGTCCGAGCTTCTTCTTAGCTAACGTTCTGGCCGGCACTGCCTGGGCTGCCAACCAGACCCAGTCCCCCACCTGGATGTCTTCCCCAACCCTCCTGTGTCTGTCTGCCTGCATCTTGTAGGCGTGTTTTGCTAGCTCCAAGTGCCTTCGGAGTTGCTCATGGACCTCCTGTAACTCCGCTGCCCAAGGCCTCTGCTCCCTGTGGCTCCCCCTCCCCCACTCTCTCTAATCCCGGGAAGGTTCTGGGATGCCGCCCATTGTTGGCGAAGAACGGTGTCACCCCCGTAGACACGTGCTTCGTGTTGTTATAGGCAAACTCGGCCAACGGTAGGTAGTCCACCCAGGTCGAGGGCTGTTGATTCGCGTAGCATCTCAGGTACTGCTGCATGATGGCGTTGACCCTCTCCGCTTGGCCGTTGGTCTGCAGGTGCCGTGCCGACGCTAAATTGATCTTGAAGTTCAGGATGCCCAGCAGCTTCTGCCAGAAGCTCGAGATGAATTGGCGACCGCGGTCGGACAGGATGGACCGCGGCAAGCCGTGAACCTTGAATACGTGGTCTATGAACAGCTTGGCGGTCTGTTCCGCTGTGGCCACCTTCGCGCAAGGAATGAAGTGCGCCATCTTGGTGAACATGTCTACGACCACAAGCACCGCTGTTTTGCCTCGCGAGCTGGGCAGATCTGTGACAAAGTCCAGGGCCACTTTCTCCCACGGCTCCAGCGGCGTCTGTAGCGGTTCCAGCAGTCCCGCCGGCGGCCTGTGTACTGGTTTGGCCCTTTGGCATGTGTCACACCTAGTGACGTAATCTGCAACTTCTCCCCTCATCTTGGGCCACCAAAAGTCTCTGGCTACTAATTCCGCCGTCTTGTCCTTGCCGAAGTGCCCGGCGCTGGGCGCGTCGTGTAACTGCTGCAGTACTTTCGCGTGGAGGTCGTCTCCCGGCATGTAGAGGGCTCCTTTGCGGATGAGCAGTCCGTCGCGTATCTGGAACTCGGCGTCCTTCGCAGTGCCTCTTCGCACCTCCTCCATCTTGGATTGTGCAAACGAATCCGTCTGCAGCGCGCGACGTACCGCGTCCAGGTCCACGGTGGCTGAAGCGCACGCCCACGCCTTCGGTGCGAAAATGTGTTTGGCCGCCACCGGTGCCGCTTCCTCGAGATACTGCGGCTTCCTGGATAGCGCATCCGCCATGACGTTGTTGTCTCCCGGGATGTATTCTATCCGGAAGTCGAAATCCGCAAAGAACTCCGCCCAGCGGATGTGTCTCTGGTTCAGGAACCGCGCCGTGCGCCAATACTCCAGGTTCTTATGGTCCGTGCGGACCTGCACTGTGTGTTTGGCTCCGATGAGGAAGTGCCGCCACGCTTTGAAGGCTGCATGAATGGCCAGCAACTCCCTGTCCCAGATGGTGTAGTTCTGCTCCGACTTGCTGAGTTTCCTGGAGTAGAATGCGCACGGCCTCCAGTCCCCTTGCGGATCTTGCTGCAACAGGACCGCCCCCACCGCTCTGTCTGAGGCGTCCGTTTCAACCCTCAGTGGTTTGCTGGGGTTGACGTGTAGCAGCTGTTCTTCGGACGCGAAGAGACGCTTGAGTCTCCGAAAGGACTGCTCCGCCTGGTCCGTCCAGGTGAACTTCTTCTTATTGGAGCTGAGGGTGTCCGTGATGGCCGCTGTCTCCATCGCGAACCCCTTGATGAACTTGCGATAAAAGTTGGCGAAGTCGACAAACTTCTGGACCTCCTTCCGATTGCGCGGGCTCTTCCAGTCCAACACCGAGCGGACCTTGGTGCTGTCCATGGCGAGTCCCTTGTCGGACAGCTTGTAGCCCAGGAAATCCACCTCCGTCATGTCGAACTGGCACTTCTCCAGTTTGGCATAAAGTCTGTGCTCCCGTAGTCTCTGCAGGACCTCCTTGACGTCTCTGTCGTGAGCCTCCTGCGATTCCGAGAAAATCAGGATGTCGTCTAGGAAGCAGACGCACTTCTTGTAGAGGAGTCCCGCTAACACGTGGTGCATGAAGGCTTGGAAACAGTGGGAACCATTTTGCAAACCAAATGGCATAACTCGGTATTCATAGGTGCCCAAAGGCGTAAACATGGCTGTCTTCCACTCATCGCCCTCCCGCATGCGTATAAGGTTGTACGCCCCTCGAAGATCCAGCTTGGTGAAGATGCGTCCCTTCCTCACCGTCGCGAGCAGGTCGTCGATCTTGGGCATGGGGAATGCCGTGGGCTTCGTCCTGGAATTGATAATTCTGTAATCAACTATCAACCTCCGTTGGGGCGTGTCTTTTTTCTTCACGAAAAACACGGGACTGCCCCCCGCTGCTTTGGATTCTTGGATGAATCCCCGCTTCAAGTTGTGATCTATGAACTCCCTGAGTTCTTGCAGTTCGTCTTCAGACATGGAATACAGTTTCCCAGTCGGCAGCGTCGCCCCCGGCAGGAGGTCAATCTTGCAGTCGTAGGGCCTGTGGGGAGGCAGCTTGTCCGCTTCCTTCTCGCAGAAAACCTCCAAAAACGCCTTGTACGTGTTGGGTACCGCTTGCAGCATGCCTAAGTGTAGCTGTGGTTCATCCTCTTGCCCCTCATCTTCCTGGCTAGTCAGGATGCAGTGTTCTGCGCAGTAGGAGGAGCAGAAGGTCAATTGACGCTGGTACCATGCTAATGCCGGGCTGTGCCTGTCCAGCCAACTCATGCCCAATACTATGGGCGTGTCTGACAGGTGGGTGACGTTGAAGCTGATGACTTCGCGGTGATTTCCAATTTGCATCACCATTGGCGGTGTTTGCTGTACCACCTGTCCTCCCAGTAGCTCTCTTCCATCAACCGTGACGACGTTTAGGGGCATCGTGGCTGGTAAAAGCGCTATGCGATGTTGCTTGATGAAATCCACTCCTATAAAGTCTGCATTACTACCACAGTCAATGGTAATAGGGACTTCCATGGCGAGTCCATTGGGCAGCTGGAGTGATGCGGTGAGTTGCACCACTGGTTTGGGCGGGAGGGGGTCTGTGGGCTGTAAAATCTCTGGGGACTGCTTCACTGACTCGCCTGGCTGGGCCCCAGTGCCTCTGCCTCCAACCAGGCTTCGTCGTTTCCCTGTAGCTGTTCCCCCTGCTGAACTGCTCCTTTTACTGTTGCCGAGGCTGCAGTGTGCTTGTGGAGCCTCTGGGGACACTCTTTGGCCATGTGCTGTGCACTGTCGCAGATGTAACACTTCCTGCTCCCTCTAGGAGTCTTCGCCTTGACTGCTCCTGGTGTTTGGGCTCTGGTAGCTGTCTGAGCCCTGGCACCACCTATCTCCATCGGCTCTTCTCCCCCTCCCAGTGGAGGCGTGGACTGGGCACGCGCTGTCTCTCTGGGTAGGAAGGGAGGCGTTCTGGCTGGTGTGCGTGTCATATGTCCCTCATCCCTGCTCCAAGGGCGTTCTTCCAGGCGCACCCCAACTGCCAGCGCTCTTTGCACAACTTCTGTGGTGCTGTGGGGCCTCTCCCCCCTCGCCAGTTCATCTTTCACGGCCCCATTCAGCCCCTCCCAGAACAGATCTCTGACGGCAGCGGAGTCCTTCTCCCAGCCCAGCGCATTCACCAAGGCAAAAAAGCGGGCGTGATATTGTCTCACCGTGGCTTTGCCCTGCTTCAACCCATGCATTTCCCTCCTGGCCACATCCACATCAACCGTTGATTTAAAACAAGCGTCCATAGCTTTAATAAAGGCTGTTGAATCTTTGAGGGCAGGGTCATCTTCGCGCCATAAATTGCGCAGCCACAATTTAGCTTCCCCATGCAGATGAGTTATTATGAAGCCTACTTTCTCCTCCTCATCTCTAAAGTCTTTCCGAAGCAAATTGAGCGCGAACACTATGTCTGCTCTGAAGTTAGGATACTGCTGCAGGTTCCCGTCGAAGTGGGATACGATGCTGCCCCCCCTTTTCCCGAGGCCAACTCCCTCTGGCTTAGGTCCTGGCAGTCCCTCCTTGCCCAAACGTTCCCACCTGGTCTGCAGATCCTGGCAGAGCGCTAGTGCTTCTTCCTCTCTCTTCCTGGATGCTGCTATCTCCACGGAAAGCCTCGTGACTGCGTCTTGCAGCTGTTTTACCTTCTCCTCTGTAGTCATCTTTGCCAATCTTCGTGAGCTCGCAAAACACCGAGTTTTGCCCCCCGCTGCGCCAACTCACGCTGCGAGGGTAAATTTTCTTTTGGGGATGGAGCTTACTGTCAGAGCTGCCCAAGGTCCCAGCTCACAGAGGACCAATGCCAGGTCGTTGTTATATACAAAAGTCTTTATTGAAGTTCAGTTTCTATTTCAAAGCCGTGGCGCGCAGCTCTACGTCTTAAACCCTAGACCGCCGAAGCTCCGTCTGAATCTCCTCCCCCCCAGACACCAGTTTAAGACTCTAGCCTTGCTCCACCTCTTCCTTTGCTCCTTTCTCTTCTGGGTCCGCCTGTCCGCTGGGGTCTCGCCCTTTCTGGACTCTTCTGATGCTGAGTCCCCTGAGTCATCCCCCACCCTCCGGCGGGCTTTAGGACCTGGTTCCTCATCCGGGCTACCTGCTGTGCCGCGCGTCTGTACATTTGAACTTGGCGCGCGCGCCCAGCCGGCAACCCTCCTCCTGACCGTTCCCTCGCTCCCCGATGGAGGCGTGGTCAGCCCTAACTCATCTTGTCTCCCTCATGGAGGAGACGCTGGCCCTGATACCTGGGATTCTTAACCCCCACTACGCTCTGGTGGGGAAGCTGGTCCTGATCTCCAGCCGCTGCTCTGGGAGTCCCCGCTGGCCCCTTGCTTCTGGTGCGTCTCCCCCTGTGACCCCCCTTGCCCTGGCCATCGGCGCCCCCCTCTGGGAATATTCTGATTCGCTGGAGAGGCTCATGGAATCTCTCGGGCCACTGTCATCTTCTCCCACGCTGCCCTCAGATTCTTCCCCTTCGCTCTCCATTCCCTCTCTTCCCTGTGCCTCTGCTCCTGAGCCCCTGACACCCGCGATCCGAGATGACCCTCGAGGGAGTCTCATGCAGCCTGAAGATGTGATCTACAAACAACCTGGCTGTTTCCTCTGCCGTTTCCGCATGCGAGCAAGCTACGAAATGGCACATTTTTGTTAGCAGATCGACTACTACCATGACTGCTGTCTTCCCCCTTGATTTGGGCAAATCTGTCATAAAATCTATGGATACCACCTCCCAGGGTCTTCCCGGCATGGGTAAGGGTTCCAGTAACCCTGCGGGTGCAGCCCTCTCCCCCTTTGCCCTCTGGCAGCGGTCGCACCCCCGTACATATTCCCGTACATCTTCCCTTACCCTTGGCCACCAGAACTGCCTGGTGACAAGCAACATGGTTTTGTGTTGACCCGGCTAGTTCTCGTTTCCCAACCAACACTCCCCCACACACCCATCGGTTCTCAGGGAACACGTGTCTGACTTCCGGCGGTCTCTCTCCTTCCATGTACTCCGGCTTCCGGGAGAGAGCATCTGCTCTTACGTTCTCCTCCCCCGGCACGTACCGGATCTCGAAGAAAAACTTGGAGAACTCCTGTGCCCATCGAATCTGTCTCTGGTTGAGTACTCGCGCAGTCCTCCAGTATTCCAAGTTCTTGTGATCCGTACACACCTGGATCTTGTGCTGCGCCCCTATTAGCAGATGTCTCCATCGTCGAAATGCTGCATAAATTGCAAGCAGTTCGCGGTCATACACCGTGTAGTTTTGCTCCGACTTGCTCAGCTTCCTCGAGAAAAAGGCGCAAATATTAGCATATAATTTATGCTAAAATATGCTAAAATATTAGCATATAATTTATAATCGTTATTTAGAAGTGCGATAGGCCTATAGTTGTTAATAAGTAGATTGTCCGTTCCCTGTTTTGGAATTAATGCAATAAGGCTGTCTTTCCAAGAATCCGGCATGGTTCCGTCTTTTAAGATACTTCTTAATGGGTCAGTCAGTAAGTCCTAAATTTTTTTATAATATATTGCCGGTAGGCCGTCTGGCCCTGGTGGCTTTCCTATCTTTGCTTCCTTAATTACTCTTTGAATTTCGTACGATGTGATAGGGGCATTCAACAGTTCTTTTTGTTCTTTAGTACGTTTCGGAAGACAGTTGTGTTCTAAATGTTCTTTAACTTCTTGTGTTGTTTCATTTCCTTCCTTATAGATTTCTCTAAAGAATTCGAGAAATCGTTTCTCTATTTCTTTAGGGTTGTTTATTATTTTGCCTTCGCACTTAACTCTATTTATAAGCCTTTCTGCCTCTCTCTTCTTTAATTGCCATGCTAATAACCAGGCTCAGGTTCTGTTTCAGGCTGTGTCTCTGTTTCAGGCTCCGGCGCTGTATCAACCATTGTTGCAGACTCAGGCTGTGGCGCTATGGCTGTAGCTGTGGCTCTGGTTCTGTTTCAGGCTCTGGCATTGTATCAAGCACTGTTTCAGGCTCAGGCTCAGGCTTCTGCTCTTTATTAGGCTTTGTCTCAGTCTCCGACGCTGTTTCAAGCCCTGTATCAGCCTCTGCTTCAGGCTCTGGCACTCTATCAAGCACTGTTTCTGGCTCTGGCTCTCTTTCAGGCTCTGGTTTTGAATTAGGGTTTTGTTCTGGCTCTGGCTCCAGCTCCGGCACTGTATCAAGTAGTGTTGCAGTCTCAGGCTGTGCCTCTAGGCTGTGGCTGCAGCTATGTTTTGCGCTCCGGCCCTGTATCAAGCCCTATTTTGGACTCGGGCTCGGGCTCGGGCTCGGGCTCGGGCTCGGGCTCGGGCTCGGGCTCGGGCTCGGGCTCGGGCTCGGGCTCGGGCTCGGGCTCGGGCTCCGGCTCCGGCTCCGGCTCCGGCTCCGGCTCCGGCACTGTATCAAGTTCTGTCGCAGACTCAGGCTGTGGCTGCCCTGTATCAAGCCCTATTTCTGGCTCTGGCTCTGGCTCTGGCTCTGGCTCTGGCTCTGGCTCTGGCTCTGGCTCTGATTCTGATTCTGATTCTGATTCTGATTCTGATTCTGGGTCTCGCTCTGGCACTCTATCAAGGACTGTTTCAGACTCAGGCTCTGGCTGTGGCTCTGCCTCTGTTTCAGGCTCAGGCTCTGTTTGAGGCTGTGTCTCTGTTTCAGGCTCCGGCACTGTATCAAGTACTGTTGTAGACTCAGGCTGTGGCTCTAGGCTGTGACTGTGGCTGTTGCTCTGGTTCGGGCTGTGGCTCTTTTTCAGGCTCTGGTTCTGAATGAGGGCTTGGTTATGGCACTGATTCAGGGTCTCGCTCTGTCTCTGGCTGTGTCTCTGTTGCACCTCAAACGGTGGTTTGTTGTTGTTGTTATTTTCTTTCTGGGGTGGGACTGTTCGTGTGAATATAAATCCTGCGTCCAGCCAGGCTTCCCTGCGCAGCCTCTGTGTCTCCGAAGCTGGCCTAGCAGGATAGCAGAGTAGCAGCGGTCCTGCGTCCGTGTGAGAAAAAGGGATAAATCAAGTCCAGAGACAGTTCGGTTCTTATCTCTAGTAGCGTTTATTTACAAGCCATAAATCAGTCTCTTTCCATCAGAGCTTTCCGGCATTTCTCTGTGCCAAAAGCACACACAGCCTGCAGCCTCGGAGCTGAGCTGTGTCTCTCAGGCAGAAGCGAAAGCAAGTCTGCTCACAGACTGTGACGCACTTCTCTGCGTCAAGCTCCTCCCAGATACAGGACACCACGGAGTTTTAACCCTGTCTGTTCCAAACTCCACACCCCTCTTGTCCTGCATCTGGGGACAATAGCCAACAATGCTTTCCCCATACACAGACCCTCACAGAACTCCTCGTGCTTCCGGAAGGTTAATGGTTTTGTGAAACCATCAGCGAGGTTCTTTGTTGAGGGACAGTATTTCAGAGCAACTAGCCCCTCACGAACGCTCTGACACACATTTTGAAAACGTATGTCCAAATGTTTGGTCCTCGCCTTAAATTGCCCCGTCTCAGCCAATTTAAGGCACGGTTGATTGTCTTCATGCACCACAACGGGCAGACAATTCTCTCCACAGATTTCCTCGACCAAACACACATAGAACTCCAGCTCTCTGCAAGCATCTGATAGCGCACTGAACTCAGCTTCAGTAGATGAAAGCGCTATGAGATTTTGCTTCCGGGACCTCCACCCAATCACTGAGTCCCCAAACTTCACCACTAGGCCTGACACTGATCTGCGGTCCTCAGAGTTACCCCAATCTGCGTCCACAAAGCAAGTCAGTTTGACTTCTCCTTGGGCTGGCAACCTAAGACAAAAAATCTTTGGTATCTTGCAGGTAACGCAGCACCCGCTTTATACCGTTCCAGACCTGCACACTAGGACTTGAAGCCTCTCTACTGAGCAGATTGACAGCAAATGCAATGTCTGGCCTGCTCCACTGTGACAGATACAACAGACTACCCAGAGCTGACTGAAAGAGTTCAGTATTTTCGAACACCACGCGTTCTACTTGCTGACACTCCTTCACGTATCCAGTCTCCATGGGTGATCTGGCACCTGCACAATCAGACATTCTGAACTTCTCAAGCAACTGTTCAATCTTACCTTTCTGGCAAAGCAAGAAGCTTCCATCACTTGCTTTTGTGATCTGCACGCCTAAATAGGACTTGACATCTCCAAGCTGCTTTAGCTTGAACCGCTTTCCAAGCTCTTTAGCAAACTTCTCCACCTGTTCACCTGTCTGTGTCATGACTAAGATATCATCAACAAACACCTGCACCACTTGCTGTTTTACGCCTGAACCTCTAATGTAAAGACAACTGTCTGCAAGAGATCTCTTAAAACCTAGCTCTTCTTTTTTTTTTTAACATACATACATATCACAAACATAGTTACACAGCCAAGAAAAAAGGAAAAGAAAAAAAAAGAAAAACGAAACATGTAATACATAAAAACATAGACAACTCAACTTACATTGACAAACACTCATCGACTTCCCTTTATCTCGATTTCGGAATAAAGTTATCATATTTTTTATCCGCAGTGTCTCATTTTTCAAGCAATTTTTACGTAGTAAGCGTTATCTCATACCTACTGTGATTTTTCAAATATATATTTGTTTTTTATCAACATTTTTATTTTCCTTGTATTTCTGTTTCCATATATAACTTAAATTTATCCCATTCATTATTAAATTTTGTACTTTTTTGATTTCTTATTTTCTGTGTCAATTTTGCCAGTTCTAAATAGTCAAATAGTTTAGATTGCCACTCTATTATCGTTGGGATTTTAGACGTTTTCCAATACTGTGCTATGAGGGTTCTGGCAGCCACTGTTGCGTATTGAAAAAATGTTTTATCTTCCTTTTTGATTTCTTCACCAATTATCCCCAGGAGGAAAGCTTCGGGTTTTTTGCTAAAGGTGTATTTGAGGACTTTTTTTAATTCATTATAGATAGATTCCCAAAAAATTTTAAGTGTCTCACATGACCACCACATATGTATAAAGTCGCCCTCCTTACTCTTGCATTTCCAACACATTTTATCACCTGTTTTATAAATTTTATCCAATTTTACCGGCGTCATGTACCATCTGTACATCATCTGATACATGTTCTCCTTGAGTGTTGTACATGCCGTGAAGTTCATACCTTTACACCATAAAGCCTTCCATTTGTCAAACTCTATATTATAACCCAAGTCCACTGCCCACTTCACCATCACCTCCTTCACTTCCTCATCTTTGGTGTCCCACTCAAGTAACTGGTTATACATTTTTGATAGTAATTTTGTTCTTCCTTCTATTATTTCAACCTGAAATCTAGATTTCTTCTCATTTATCCCAATCTTTTTATCTTCCGTCCACATGGAGTTAATTTGGTGATATTGAATCCAGCCAGTCAACTTATTTTTTATTTCTTCATATGGTCTGATTCTCCACCCGGATTCATTTCTAACTAATAGATCTTCATATGTCCATCTTTCCCCTTCAGTGTTTATTTTCTTTTTTGTCAGTATATCGATTGGTGATAACCACCAGGGGGTTTTCTGTTCCAATAATTTTTTATTCCTTTCCCACACTTCTAACAGTGGCCCTCTAATAATATGGTTAGAAAAATCTTTATGTTTCTTTCCTTTATCCCACCACAGATAGTCATGCCATCCAAATCTTAAGTTGAAACCCTCTAGATCTAACAAATCTTTATTTTTAATGACAATCCATTCTTTTACCCAGCAAAGGCATGCTGCTTCATAATATAACTGTAAATTTGGGACCGCAAATCCCCCCCTGTCTTTTTGATCCGTGAGCAATTTGAATTTAATCCTTGGTCTTTTTCCTTGCCAAATAAATTTAGAAAGTAGTCTCTGCCAATCTTTAAATAGTGAAATTCCCCTAATTATCGGTAAATTTTGGAATAAAAAGAGTAATTTTGGTAATAGATTCATTTTGATCGCAGCCATTCTCCCCAACCAAGAGAGGTGTATTCTGTTCCAAGTATCCAAGTCCTTTGTTATTTCTTTCCTTGTGTTCTTGTAATTATTTTCAATCAGATTTATGTTCTTCATGGTTAACCAGATTCCGAGATATTTTACTTTTTTGGCAATTTTAATCCCTGTTTGAGTTTCGAGATCATTTTTTGTCTTTTCTTCCAGATTTTTGGTCATTATTTTGGTTTTTGCTCTGTTCAATTTAAAACCGGATAGTTTTCCAAATTCCTCTAGTAGTTCCCATACTTTCCCAACACTCTTTTTTGGGTCTTCCAGCGACAACATAAGATCATCAGCATATGATTTCAATTTGTGTTCTTTCACTCCTATTTTTATACCCCAAATATCTTGAGTTTTCCTTATCTTATTTGTAATTATCTCTAGCACCATAATGAACAGTAACGGGGACAGAGGGCACCCCTGTCGGGTACCTTTCGCTATCTTAAAAGGATCTGTCAAATTGTTATTTATGATTAGTCTAGCACTTTGTTGTGTATAAATCGCTTTCATTCCTTCCAGGAATGTGCCCTCTATCCCCGACCTTTCCAAACATTTTATCATGAAAACCCAAGACACATTATCAAATGCCTTTTCGGCGTCAACGAACATTAAAACTGCTGGAATTTCATTATGGCATTCTAGATATTCAATGATGTCTATTGTATGTCTTATGTTGTCTTTAATTTGTCTATTGGGTAGAAAACCGGCCTGGTCAGTATGGATAAGATTACTCAGACACTTTTTAAGTCGGTGTGCCATTATATCGGCAAAGATCTTATAATCATTATTCAGTAATGAGATCGGTCTGTAGTTCTTGATGTTAAGTTTGTCTGAATCTGGTTTCGGAATCAACGTGATGTATGCTTCTTTCCAAGATATTGGTGTTTTTCCTCCTCTTAATATCTCATTCATTACATCACATAATACCGGTGTTATATATTCTTCTAGGGTCTTGTAATACTTAGCAGATAACCCATCTGGGCCTGGGCCTTTCCTCAGTTTCATCCTCTTTTTTTTTTTATTTTTTTTTATTAAGTTTCATATACCATACACATACAACGAAACGAAAAAACAAAACATTCAAAAAGGAAAAAAAAGAAGAAAAAAAGAACGAAAACTAAATAAAAATAACAATTAACATACAAAGCCTGACTTCCTTCCCTACTGATTTCAGATTTCTGATTTTCATAAATTCATTTTACAGCTGGTATTGGTTATTAGTTAATACATCGGAAGTTTTATAACAGACCTGCTATAGTTGGTAGGTTTCTAAAGTTACCTTCGATATAGACCATAAATTTGTTCCAGTCGTCCTTTAACTTTGTATTCTTTTGGTTTCTAATTCTTTGCGTCATTTTTGCCAATTCAACAAAGTCATATAATTTTATTTGCCAATCGCTCACCGTTGGTATGTTTGTACTTTTCCAATTTTGGGCGATTAGCATTCTGGCCACTGCTGTTGAGTATGGAAACAGGGTTTTATCTTCTCTCCTAATTTCTTCTCCAATAACACCTAATAGGAAGGCCTCTGGTTTTTTGGGGAATGTGTATCTAAATATTTTTTTTAATTCATTATATATCTGATCCCAGAACTTTTTCGTTTCCTCACATGCCCACCACATATGTATAAAATTACCTTCTTTTGTTTTGCACCTCCAGCAGGCCTTATTTCCGGTCTTATACATCCTACTTAATTTTTCTGGTGTTATATACCATCTGTATATCATCTTCTCTAGGTTTTCTCTAATTGCAGCGCTTGCCGTGAATTTTATCCCCTCATTCCACAATTTTGACCATTTCTCATATTCTATGTTATGCCCCAGATCTATCGCCCACTTGACCATAACTTCCTTAATTTCCTCGTCTTTTGTATCCCATTCCAAAAGTATGTTGTACATTTTAGACAATAGCCTAGACTTACTCTCAATTATTTCGATCTGGAATTTGGATTTCTTTTCATTCATTCCGATTTTTTTGTCTTCTGTCCCTATTGCATTGATTTGATGGTACTGTATCCAGCCTGTCAGCTTTCCCTTCAATTCCTCATACGGTCTTAGTTTCCAACTGTCTTGAGATCTCACCAATAAGTCTTCATATGTCAATCTTTGCTCTTCCATGTTTGTTTTTTTAATTATTAGGATATCTGTTGGGGACAGCCACCAAGGTGTTTTCCGCTCTAACAGTTTTTTATTTTTTTCCCAAACTTCGTACAATGAGCCCCTGATAGTGTGGCTCGAAAATCCTTTATGGGCCTTCTCTTTGTTTGACCACAGGTAGGCATGCCAGCCAAACCTGTTGTCTGCCCCCTCTAAATCTAGTAGGTCGGTATTCTCCAAGGTTATCCAATCTTTAACCCAACAAAGGCAGGCAGCCTCGCAGTACAATTTTAAGTTGGGGACTGCAAACCCTCCTCTCTCCTTTCTGTCCGTAAGCAATTTAAATCTAATCCTTGGCCTTCTTCCCTGCCATATGAATCTTGACAGGGTTTTCTGCCAGTCTTTAAATATTTTGGTTCCTCTGATAACAGGAATATTTTGAAACAGAAACAACATCTTGGGGAGTACATTCATTTTTATTGCCTCCATCCTGCCCAACCACGAGAGGTTGATTCTATTCCAGACGTCCAAATCTTTTTAAATTTCTTTCCACTTTGTCGAATAGTTGTCTTCAATTAGGTTTATATTTTTTGGTGTAAGCCATATTCCTAAATATTTTATTTTTTTAGCCACCTTAATTCCATATTGTCTCTCTAATTTTCCTTTTTCATTGTTTCCCAGGTTCTTTATCAGCATTTTTGTTTTTAATTTGTTCAATTTGAAGCCAGATGTCTTACCAAATTCCTCTAGTGTCTCCAGCGCTTTGCCAATACTTTCTTGCGGCTCTTCCAAAGATAACATCAAGTCGTCCGCATAGGCTTTTAGTTTATACTCCTTTACTCCTATTTTGATCCCTTGTATCTCTGATATCGATCTTATTCTATTCGCCAATACTTCTAAGACCATGATAAATAAGAGCGGGGAGAGGGGGCATCCCTGTCTCGTTCCCTTCTCAATTTTAAATATATTTGTAAGATTATTATTTATTACCAATTTGGCAGATTGGGTTGAGTATATTGCCTGTATTCCTTTCATAAATTCGCCCTCTATCCCCGCCTTTTCCATAGATTTTAATAGAAACAGCCAAGAGACATTATCAAACGCCTTTTCCGCGTCTATAAAAATCAGTGCCGCAGGTATGTCGTTGTTGATCTCCAAATATTCTATTATATTTATGACATGTCTCACGTTGTCTTTCAAGAACCTATTTGGGAGGAAACCCGCCTGGTCCTTGTGGATTAGATTTGTTAAACACTTTTTCAATCTATCTGCCATAATATCGGCGTATATTTTATAATCGTTATTTAGTAAAGATATTAGTCTGTAATTCTTGATATTTAATTTGTCTGTATCTGGTTTAGGGATTAGCGTTATAAATGCTTCCCTCCAGGACTCAGGTATTTTCCCTCCTCTTAGGATATTATTCATGGTGTCGCAAAGCGCTGGTGACAGTTGATTTTCCAGAGCCTTATAGTACTTAGCTGATAAGCCATCCGGCCCTGGTGCCTTTCCCGATTTCATTTTTTTTATCGCATTTTGAATCTCTTCTATGTTTATGGGTCTGTTTAATTGAAGTCTTTCTTCTTCTGTTACGATCTTCCCTTTGCAATTCTCTAAGTATCTTTCTATTTGGGTTGGGTCTTCTTCTCCTTTCTTATATAACTCCTCATAGAATTTAAGGAAGTTTTTTTGTATTTTTTTGGGGTCTACTATCAGTTCTTCCTCTACCATTATTTTATTTATCACATTTTGTTTTTGTCTTTTTCTCAGTTGCCAAGCTAAGAATTTTCCCGTTTAATTTTCCATTCAATTTCTTGGTTCGTTAACATCGAGTATTGTGTTTGTAATATTTTTATTGTTTGTATACTTTGCTCATCTTTCGGGTGCTCTATTAATTTTTTCTCATACTCTCTTAGCTGTCTGAGAATTTCTTCCTTCTTCTGCTGTCTTATTTTCTTCTTGTAATTGTTTTGTTGAATGAAAAGACCTCTTAGGACCGCCTTACTGGCGTCCCATACCACATCTATATTTGTTCCTGTGTTAAGATTCAATTCAAAGTACTCTTTTAGAGTGGCTTTAGCTTTTTCAGTAACCTCATCATTATCCAATAAATATTCATTCAGTCTCCATCTATAGCCCCCCTGCGTTGCACCTTTTATTTCCAATGTTATTGAATTATGGTCGGAGAGGGTTCTCGGTTGGATTTCGCATTTTGTGGTTCTTAAGGTAAATTCCCTCGAAGTCCAAATTTGATCTATTCTGCCCCAGCTTTTATGTACCTCTGAGAAAAAGGTAAACTGCTTTTCTGTTGGGTGCTTATGTCTCCAAATATCTATCAAGTCCATGTTTTCTTCCAAGTCCTGGAATGCTTTTGGTAATTTTCCTTGATTTCGTTTTTTCTTTTCTGTTTGTCTGTCGATTTCTGGTATAGGCACTGCATTGAGATCTCCCAAAAGTATCGTCCTATTGTTTTCAAATTTTACTAACACTTCTTCTAATTTCTTGAAAAACTCTGGCTTATTTGAATTTGGGGCATATATATTTACCACATTAATCTTTTCCCCCTGGAAGCTGATCTGTACCCCCAATATCCTTCCTTCTTCGTCTTTATAGATCAATTTGGGTTCCCATTTTTCATTGACATATGTTACTACTCCTTTTTTTTCCTCTGCCGTGGAATTTATAAATTCTGTACCCAGATTTTTGTTTGACAAAACATGTTTATGCTTTTTGGCTACATGAGTCTCTTGTATACAGATTACATCCAGTTTTTTCTTTTTCAGCACATTTACAATTTTATTCCTTTTAGTTTTTTCGTTCAGGCCATTTACATTCCATGTTAAAATTTTAAGATTCATTGTCACTTTTATCTACTGATAAGTCAGAAATTTACCGATTTGGGTTTTTGTCGATTCAAATTCGGGTGGTTTTACTCTCTGTTTCTTCTTCCTCCTCCCCCACTTCTTCCCCCCTGTCTCTCCCCCCTCCTCCTCCTCTTCACCCCCTCCCCCCTCCCCCCAATCCCGCACCACCCCTCTCCTCCCCCTCTCCACTCCTCCCTGCATATCTCTCCTCCAACCCTCCAAGATCTTTTTCATATCTACGTAGAAATTTACTGACTTCCTGATTTTCCATTATCTTAAATCTTTCCCAGTTTCATCCTCTTAATTGCCTCTCTAATTTCCTCTACTTTTATAGGTTTATTTAAACCGTTTCTTTCCTCTTCCGATATGTTATTTGGGCTGTTTTCTTCGAAATATTTTTCTATACCTGTTAAGTCTTCTTCCTCTATTTTATATAACTTTTCATAGAATTTAAGGAAGTTCTTTTTTATTTCGTTAGGGTCCTCTAGCACTTGTTCTTCCACTTTTATTTTGTTGATAAGACTGAGTTTTCTCCTTTTTCTCAATTGCCACGCCAGGAACTTTCCAGTTTTGTTTGCAGATTCAAAAAACTTTTGTTTCATTAACTTGATTCCCCATTCCACTTCTTGATTTATTAATATTGAGTATTGTGTTTGGAGCATCTTATATTCTTGTTTATAACCATTGTTGTTCGAATTTTTTATCATGTTTTTCTCACATATTCTCATTTTATTAATTACTTCTTCTTTTTTCTGTTCTTTGGCCTTTTTTCTTTGAATATTTTGCTGTATCAGGAGGCCTCTTAACACTGCCTTGCTAGCGTCCCACACTACATCTATGTCTGTCCCCTTATTCATATTTAGGTCAAAATAGTCTTTTATAGTAGTTTTTGCTTTTTCAATCACTTCTTCTGTTTCAAATAAGTAGTCATTCATTCTCCATCTGTATAGCCCCTGGGTGTTCCACTTTAGTTGTAGTGTTATTGGGTTATGGTCCGACAGAGTTCTGGGTTGGATCTCGCAATTCACCACTCTTGTTGTTAATTCTCTTGAGATCCAAATCTGATCCAACCTACTCCAGCTCTGGTGTGGTTCAGAGAAGTGGGTGAATTGTTTTGTCGTAGGGTTTTTGTATCTCCATATATCTATTAGATCTAAATTTTCCTCAAGGTCATTGAAGGATTTCGGTAATTTCCCTTGGTTTAACTTCTTTTTTCTTACACTTCTATCTAGTTCTGGTGTCGGTACTCCATTTAAATCTCCAAGTAAGACCAATTTGTTATTATCTAAGTCTAATAAAAATTGCTCCAATTTTTTAAAAAAACTCCAGTCTATTTGAGTTTGGGGCATAAACTGTTACCACATTTATTTTTTCTCCCTGGTATTTAATTTGTACTCCTAGGATTCTTCCTTCCTCATCCTTACATATTTGCTTGGGTTCTAATTTTTCTTTCACATAAATTACTACCCCTCTTTTCTTTTTTGAGTCTGAGTTGATAAATTCTGTTCCCAGCTTCTTATTTATTAAAATATGCTTGTGTTTTTTGGCAACATGAGTTTCTTGGCAACAAATGACATCGATATTTTTTTTCTTTATAATTTTTTCAAATTTATTCCTCTTGGACTTATCATTAAAGCCATTCACATTCCACGATATAAACTTAATGGTCATTTCAAGTTATGACTAAGTACACTTTATCCTACTTTCTGATTTAAAGTCTGGTGCTTCCCTTTCTGTTGAACTCTCTGTCTTCTCCCTCCTCTTCCTCCGATCTAAAATCCTCCGTTTCCTCCTCTGACTCCCCCCCCTCCTCGACTCCCCCCCCTCCACTCCCCCCTGCGACTAAGTTGCCTCCTCGCTGTCCTACTTCTTCTTTACCCAGGTCTTTTTCGTATCTTCTCACGAACTTTTCTGCTTCATGAATATCTGTCAGCTTGAATTTTTTATTTTTATGATAGAAGGAAACCCCCTCTGGGAATTCCCATTTGTACTTCAAAACACTTGTTAACTGTCTGTATCCTTCCCTTTTGCGCAGGATCCTAATTGGAATTTCTTTAAAGATGGTGATTGGACGGTCTCCGATCATCAACTTTCTTTTAAAACTATTTCTTAATATTATTTATGTTTTATTTAATTTTTTTACTTCTTCCTTCAGCTTTTCTGTTTCCTTCTTTTGGTCCCTCAAATCTTTTTGTGTTTTTTTATTGGAGTCTTCAATTATTTTTGATTTAACTGTCAAATCTTGTATCTTTTTCGAGAGTTCGCCTACAGCACTTTCTATTTTCCTATCAATTTGCTCCTGTATTTCTCCTAGTTTGTTTTCCATGTGTGTTTCCCTTTGCTTAAATTCCTCTTTAATCTTAAAGCACAAAAAGTCTAAGTCTTTAATTTCCTCCTGTCGAGATGCTTTTCTTTCTCCCGGGGTCCCTCCAACTTTTTTACCATTTTCCCCCGACATCCTGTGGTTTATATTTCTCTCCCCTAAAGGGCTCACAATCTATTCCCCCCCCCCCCTTTTTTATGTTTTCCACACCATAAACACCTTAAACTGTATTAGTTTAAAACTCTTGCCCTCCTGACCTCCTATCCTCTTTTGTTTTCTTAGTATCAAGGGGGCTTTCAATACCTTATTTCAGTTTACTTACATCAATTATTCACACAATATTAACCAGTCCCGCTTATATTTCCAGAAACTTTTTGTTGTTAAATATTTGCTTTGTATTAGTATATTAGTATAATTGTTTCAGAGACAGAGGGGAGATGAGCAAAAAACAAAAAAGCGTAAACAAAAATTGGTGACATTCTGTTATATTCCAGGGGGGGGAAAGAAGAAGTTGTATAGTCTCTATATATTCAGTAGTTTCAGCCACTTGTATAATCCTGTAGGTTTTTTTTTTTTTTATGTATTCTCATACATTCTATTATTTATTTCCATTCAATAATTGCTTCCTTTAAAACAAGATGATTGAACAATAAAAACATTTCATAAAAACAATTTCACATCCAATAGAGATACATCCAGAATCGTCCATGCTCAGTTCCTGATATTTCCATTTATTTATTTTTTTATAAACATTTTTTATTGCTTTTTAGAAATACAGAAAAAAGAATAAAGAGTGGTTATAAGAAGATAGGGTATAAGTAACAAGTTTCCATATTCTTTTTCCATCTATTCTATAGGACTTCCCCACATCCTCCGAACCCTGCGTTCTCTGTCTTATAAAGCATCAGCAATTTGTTAACTTATTTCAAAACTTATTGTAACTTCCATTTTATCATGTTCCCTATTTTCAATTTTACTGTAGCTCAATTCTTATATATTTTATATTAAACACAATAAAGTTATTTCATTATTTTACCTCTGAATTCTTGTGTCTTAATTTTCATTTCATTAACTTACATTTGCTGAAGCTAGAATTTCCTGAAAGGTGCATTTTTTTAACATTCATACAGCTTATAATGTTTTTTCAAATAGTCCTTAAACTTTTCCCAGTCCTCCTCAGTTGTTTCTTCTCCCGCGTCTCGGATTCTGCCAGTCATTTCAGCCAGTTCCATATAGTCCATCAACTGCGATTGCCATTCCTCCAGCGTGGGTAAATCTTGTGTCTTCCAATATTTTGCAATCAAGATCCTTGCTGCTGTGGTAGCATACATAAAAAAGATTCTGTCCTTCTTAAGCACTCTCTGGTCCACCATGCCCAGAAGGAAGGCCTCTGGTTTTTTAGGTAAGGTAAATCTCAGTACCTTTTTTAGTTCATTATGGATCATTTCCCAGAAGGCCTTCACTTTCGGGCAGGTCCACCAGAGATGAAAGAATGTCCCTTCCGCCTCTCCACATTTCCAACATTTGTTGTCAGACAGATGATATATCTTAGCTAGCTTGACTGGGGTCATGTACCACCGGTATACCATTTTCATAATATTTTCCTTCAAGGCAGTGCAAGCCGTGAATTTCAAACCGGTGTTCCATAACCTTTCCCAGTCTGCAAACATAATGTTGTGCCCCACATCCTGAGCCCATTTTATCATGGCGGATTTGACTGTCTCATCCTGTGTATTCCACTTAAGCAGCAAGTTATACATTCTCGAAAGTAGTTTACTTTTTGGCTCTAACAATTCAATCTCCAGTTTCGATTTTTCCACCTGGAATCCAACTTTTTTATCTATTTTGAATACCTCTTGAATTTGCGCATAGTGCAACCAATCTCGTACCTTAGTTTTCAATTTCTCCAAACTTAGCAGCCTCCAATTGTCTCCAATTTTTTCAATTATTTCCCAATATTTAGGCCAATGGGCCTCCATGTTGGGTCTCTTACGTGCCTTGGCCTCCACCGGTGAGAGCCACCTCGGAGTTTTACTCTCTAATAAGTCTTTGTATTTTATCCAGACCCTCCAAATTGCCCTTCTGACAATATGGTTTTTAAACAATTTGTGCACTTTAACCTTGTCATACCACAAATATGCATGCCACCCAAACGCATTGTCAAACCCTTCCAGATCCAGGACGTCAGTGTTCTCCAATAAAATCCAATCTTTCAACCAGCAGAAGGCTGCAGATTCATAATATAACCTCAAGTCCGGCAGGGCAAATCCCCCTCTTTCTTTCACATCAGTTAATATTTTAAACTTTATTCGGGGCTTTTTGCCCTGCCAAACAAACTTAGAAATATCCTTCTGCCACTTTCCAAAACATTCCACCTTGTCCACGATCTGTAGGGCCTGAAACAAAAATAACATTTTCGGCAATACATTCATCTTTACAGCAGCTATTCGGCCTAACAAGGAAAGTTTCAATCTTGACCATATTTCCAAGTCTCTTTTGATTTCTGACCAACATTTCTCATAATTGTCTTTAAACAATTTTATTTTACTTTTTTAACCACATTCAGCTCCATTTCTTTGGAAAACTCATCTGTTTCTGTAACTGTCAAATTTTTTGCTAAAACCTTAGTTTTTTGCTTATTTAACTTAAACCCCGCCACCCGACCAAAATCAGAAATTAATTCTAACACTCTTTTAGTGCTAGAGACTGGTTCCTGAAGTGTTAATACCAAGTCATCTGCAAATGCTTTCAATTTGTATTGTTTCACTCCGACCTCGATTCCCTGAACCAACCGGTCCTTTCTAATCATATTTAGCAACACCTCCAGAACTGAAATGAACAATAGGGGGGATAGAGGGCACCCCTGGCGTGTCCCTTTTTCAATTTTAAACTCCTCTGTCACCACATTATTTACAATTAATTTAGCTTTTTGTTCTGTATAGATTGCTTCTATACCATTTTCGAACCCCCGCCCCACTCCCATCCCTTCCAAATTTTTCTTCATAAACATCCAAGAAATATTATCAAAGGCCTTCTCTGCGTCAACAAAAATCAAAACCGCTCTGGTATTCAGATTTGTTTGTAGAAGTTCCATAATGTCAATAATGTTTCTTGTATTGTCAAACAAATGCCTACCAGGAAGAAAGCCAGCCTGGTCCTTGTGAATCACTTCATTTAGTACTTTTTTAAGTCTATTTGCCAAAATATCAGCAAAAATTTTGTAATCCACATTTAGGAGTGAAATGGGGCGGTAGTTCTTAAGTTGGGTCTTTTCAGTCTCTGATTTAGGTATCAATGTGATGAAAGCTTCTTTCCACGTTTCCGGTGCCTTCCTTCCCTCCATTATCTGGTTACAAACCTCCATCAAAGGTTGTGTCAAATAGTCCTTTAAAACTTTATAGTATTTGGAGGTTAGGCCATCCGGGCCTGGGGACTTGCCAAGTTGGAGATTTTGAATGGCACTTTCAATTTCTTGCTGTGTAATGTTACAATTCAGGTTTGTTCTCATTTCCAGGGGTATTTTTTGTAATCCATTAATTTTAAGAAATTGATCCACCTCTGAGGCTTTTTGCGGCCCTTGTGTATAAAGTTCTTTGAAGTACCTCTGGAAGCATTTTCTGATTTCCTCGGGTTTCTGAACCATTCTCCCTTCGATCTCTAGGTTTGTAACCGTATTAAGCTTTTGTCTCTTTTTCAACTGCCAGGCTAGCAGTTTCCCACACTTATTCGCCGATTCGAAGGATCTTTGTTTCATTTGTTTAATTTTCCATTCCACCTCTTGGTTTATCAATTTTGAGTATTGCGCCTGGAAAAATTTCACTTCTCTTAACACATCCTTCGACTTAGGCCTGGATCTCAATTTTTTCTCTCCTTCTCTTATTTTCTCCAATATCTTCTCCTTCTTTTCATTCCAGAGCCTTTTCTTAATCGTATTTTGTTGTATTAGAAACCCTCTCATGACTGCCTTACTTGCGTCCCAGATTGTTCTTTTTTCCACGGTAGTATTCAAATTTATCTCAAAATAGTCCTTTAAGGTTTTTTGGGCCTTCTTCACAATCTCCTGATCTCTTAATAAGGTGTCATTCATTTTCCATCTAAAGGTACCGGTTGTGTTAAGTCTCAATTCCACTTTCAAAGCATTATGGTCGGAGCAGGTTTTTGGGCAGATTTCCACTTTTCTAGTCTTAGGTGCCAGTCCTCTAGTTGTCCAGATTTGGTCGATTCGTGTCCATGTCAGATGAGCTTCAGAGAAGAAAGTCCCTTCTTTCCCTAGCGGGTTCTTAACCCTCCAAATGTCAACTAAGTCCATATTGTCTGTCATTTCAAAAAAAGTTTTGGGTAGTCTGCCGTCTTTCGATATGTTAGCACTTTGTGACTTATCCATATGTACAGACACGACCCCATTCATATCACCCAGCATAATGATGTTGCTATAGTCCAAATAATCCAGCATGGTCTCGTGCAGCTTCCTGAAGAATTCCGACTTTCCGTCATTTGGAGCATATATTCCTAATATCAAAATTTTTTCTCCTTGCGTCTGTATTTCAATCGCCAAAATTCGGCCATATTCATCTTTAAATAAAAATTTCGGTGACAGGCTCTCCTTTGCATAAATCACCACTCCTCTCTTCTTAACTTTGTCCGAAGAAATAAATTCTTGGCCTAGTCTTTTGTTAATTAACACTTTTCTATGGAGCCTTGTCACATGTGTTTCCTGTAGGCAGATAACGTCCAATTGTTCCTTTTTCAAAATGTGAAAGACTTTCCTTCTTTTTTCCGGGGAGTTTCCGCCGTTTATATTCCAACTAAGAAGCTGCAGAGACATCCTGAATCAGTTGACGGGTTCTACAATGGGGTATCTAAGCTTCCTCCCGATCCCGGGGGAGGTAATGCTGGTCCTGGTCCTGGTGGTATAACTCTTGGAGATGGTCCCGGTGGTGGTGGAGGCCAAGAAGCTGCGGCTCCTTTTTGCAGGTCCTCCTCGTGGTCGTGTAGGAACTTCTGCTGGTCTTCAGGTGATTTAATCTTTATTTTCCTTCCTTTGTAAGTAAATGAAAGTCCTTGTGGAAACTCCCACCTGTAAGGAATTCCGTTATGTCTCAACAATTTGGTCAAATCTATATAGGTAGTCCTAAGTTCCAAGAGATATTTGGGTATATCTCTGTAAATTTCGGCCCTTTTACCTTCTACCTCCAAAGATTTCTTAAAATGTA
>NW_028153274.1:0-2000 GCF_964106915.1 Podarcis gaigeae | reverse complement strand
CAATACCACAGGCCTCACACAACGCCATGCTCTCATTAACAACAACACAAACAGATCCCAGATCTGATATCCGCTAAGGGAGAGGAGAGAGACCTTCCGAGAGGCAAAAATCCTTCTTTTTAGCCTCCTTGAGAAAACTATAAACCTGGTGTGGAGCGGGGGAGGGGGGGGGGAGAAGAAGAGAGGAAGGAAACAACTTCCGTAAAGAACCGAAAGAAAAGTGAAACAGTATTTGTACCTTTGCACCTGACAGCAAAGCCCCCCACACCACCGAAAAAAGAAAAACAAGTGCTATCCATCCCCCTTCCCATCTCTCTGCAACATTCTGGAAGATCTTTTAAAAACCTTTTGAAAAGTTGACATATGTAAGCGCTTGTCGCCTCTGAGTGACAAGCCACTCATCACTCTTGTCAAACAGCCCTCCATCCCCCAGCACACCCCAACACACACACACACACACACACAAACAAACGCACCAGACATTTTCAACTTGGCTTCCCCAGCAGAAACACAACTGAAAAGTTTTCTTAAAAAGAAGTGAGGAGCTAAGTGGTTTGTATATTTTTCCTTTCTTTTTTAAAGCAGAAACTACCCAACTCACACACCCAGCAACCTTGAAGCCGAGAGTGAAACATGAAACCGATCAGCTGCGCTCGCTAGTTTTATTAAACTAAAAGAGAAACTATTTATAGACAAGCCGAGCGTGGTCGGTCCGTCCACGGCGGACGGACACGCTCACAGTTAAAAAGAAGGGGGGAAAGGAGAGAGAGACATAAGGAGGAATAAGAAGACAATGAGAAATGAAGAGGAGAAAAGGTCAAAGGTTGCCTCCCTGCCCCCCGCCGGCACACACTTTCCCCTTTTTTGGTACAAAGTAGGAGAGACGGGGAAATAAAAAGGAATGAACAGACTAGGGGGAAAAGCACAATTGTGCCTTACTTACCATAGTCGGAGAGACGAAAGCCGAATTCACTTAAATAATCAACTTTCATAATACTTAATTAATACCTAATTGCAACTGATTGCTCCCCGAATAACAAGTTGGTTCAAAATACTGATGTCATTGCTGCTGACGGTCCTCCCTGGGAATCCACTTGGGCACCAGCTCAGTTCAGTGGCGGAGAGTAGGAAGGGGGAGCGGTCTGGTGTCAGAAGTGATGGTGATTGGCAGGAGAGCCCTGGCCCCGTGGCCACGCCCCCCACCCACCCCCTCCGCTCACCCGACCTCCCCTCCTACTGGCTGGAGGGCAGGTGAAAGAGAGCAGGGGAGGGAGATGGCTCAGTCCCTGCCTGGTTGCCTTTGAGGAAGGAGGATGCTCTCTGGGAGAGAGAGGGAAGCCAGCTAGCTCAGAGACAGCCAGCCAGCCAGCCAGCCAGCTGTGCTTCAAGAAGGGAGGGGGGGTAACGAAAGGGAAAGGAACACTCTCAACACTCTCAGCACACACACACTTCCCAAGCCTATTAGGGTTGCTTCCCAGGGGCTGCCTATATTGCCCTGGGTGCTTTACTCTTGTCCAGGAAAATAGAAAAGAAAGGAGCAAGGAGGTGGTGGGATTCAGTATATTAAAACTGGACTTTTTTTGGGGGGGAGGGTTGGTGGTGGTGGCAGGAAGCCTGCTCAAGTTATCCCAAGCATCTTGAATTTAGAACTTGTTCCCACTTATATCATGACCCATTTGCTCCCCCCCATCCTTTGCCTGCTGCACACTGGGCTCTCTGGCTGCGCCTTTCTGAAGGAACATGTTCCTGTGGGTTCCTGAGGTTTTGAATTCATGTTCAGAACTTTGCATATTGCATATAGTTTTAAGCCACTTTGAGACCCGGGTGGCAAAAAACGGGATATGCATTTATAAAATATAATGATGGCGGCAATGAAGCAAACTTTTCACTTAAGAAACATGCCCTGCCATTTTTTAATTTTTCCAGAGGCTGGGTGCTCTCCCCCTTCTAGTAAAAACAAGCCCTGCTACAAGGCCAGATTCCACCCATTCCTCCAGCCT
>NW_028153275.1:0-2000 GCF_964106915.1 Podarcis gaigeae | reverse complement strand
AGAGGAGGAGGAAGGAAAATGAAGAGGAAGATGTGGATGTGGAAGAAGAAGAAGAAGAAGAAGAAGAAGAAGAAGAAGAAGAAGAAGAAGAAGAAGAAGAAGAAGAAGAAGAGGAAGAAGAAGAAGAAGAAGAAGAAGAAGAAGAAGAAGCAGCAGCAGCAGCAGCTGAAGAGAGTCAGGAAGAAGCTGAGGAAGGGGAAGAAGGCAGGGAGGAGGAAGACAAAAGAGAAGAGGAAGAAGATGAGCATGTAGAGGAAGAAAAAGCAGTCCAGAAAACCAAAGGTCATAAACATCAAGAAAATAAAAAGAGGAAACAGGAGACATATGATAAAATAAAAAGCTCTAAACAAAGGGTGACATCAAAACATGTTGTGAATGGACTACAAAATTCACAATTTTGGAACAATGTGCTACCACATTATTTGACACTAAAGTAGCCCTGAAGCTCAATTTTACATGGAAATTTTGTATAGGGAATTGTAATACACTACTATGCCAAAATTTATATTAATTTTTTTTTAAAAAAAATTACTAAACAATTTTACTTGCCATCTTATATAAATTCCTCAAATTTCAACTTTATAAAACACACTAAAAGCAGGCTTGTGCTGTGACAATCTGCCAGTGAGAACCAGGTGCCATGTTCAAATTATGAGATCTCCGCTGTTTCAGATTAGTGCTGTTTCACTGTTGAGTTTTTTGAACATTGCATGGTGACAAAAGCTGTGTATGGTGTGTAGACTAAAGGTTTTCTTGTACTGAGAGAAAATACTCCATACTTCTTTGGACATATTGTTTCAAGACACGCTTGCTGGCCATCTCAGCTTGGCAGTCCTATTAGGGGGGTAAAACCGAAAGAACAGTGGCATGCCTAGGACAGTAGAGCTCTCTGGCTGTACTTCATAAATCTTCTGCAAGAAGTGTTGGAAAGGGGAAGGTGAATGAAAAAGGTATTGGTGACAACCTCCTCAAGGGCCAGATAAGCCAGGGGCCAATAAGTGGGAGTGGCTATTTCTTCAGTAATACAGGTTACAGGTTTCCTGCAGGCATCTGGCTCTCTGCTGTTGGACAGAGACCGGGATCCAAAGAGCCCTTTAGGCATGCTCAAAGGGCTCTCTGAATTTTCTCTCCCAACTGCAAATGCTTACTGCATTGCACTTTTATTAGAGATTGCTCTGGAGGGTCCACCAAAGGGAGTGACTATTTAGGGACGAGGAGTGCTGGCGTGAGAAGTCATATCTTGCATGCGCCATGCACACTGAATGATGCAGACCTTTGGTCTGATCCAGCAAAGACAATACTTTTGCTCTTGCAGCCCTGTCCTTAAGCTGCCAGCAGTGCAGCCATGCCATAAGAGAGTGATGGGGAAATGGTGACCCTGCTGATGTTGTTGGATCCTAGTTCCCATCATCCCTGGTGGTTGGCCATTCTGGCAAGGACTGATGGGAGTTGGGGTTCACCATGTTCTGAAGGTCTGCAGGCTCCCTACCCCTGCCCTAAGAATTTGGTTTGTCATCTAATGAGAAAAAATCCTTGTTTTGTTTTCAGTCTCTGTCCAACAGCAGACATATAATTTATGTTGCCCAATTATTTGGAAGAATGTGGCTTCCTTTTTCATTTGTTCAAAGCATATTAAGTGCTTCTGTTGTTTTAACTGTTTTAACTGTTTACTGTGCCTTGTAATAAGTTTTCCAATAAAAATAATAAAATTACGATACACTTCTTTAAAAAAACACATGTTAATGTTTATTCTGATTTATTGTTGCTATGCAAGCATATTTATTTGGGACATTTTATTTGGATGTATACTTAGTTGCATATATGAAAAATGGGAGGAAGGATTGGAGACCCCCAAACCTTGCTGCTGTCGTGGGCAGTTTCAACATCCATACTGGGTCTCCTTGCAGCTCAGGATTTCATCTGAATAATAATTTGATAATAGTTTATTATTTATATGCTGCCCACTTGACTGGGTTGCCTCAGCCACTCTGGGAGGCTTC
>NW_028153276.1:0-9320 GCF_964106915.1 Podarcis gaigeae | reverse complement strand
AAGCAGGGGTGTGGGGGTGTTGAAGAAACAAGCTGGCATGGCAGAATTGTGTTTTATGTTCCAAATGATTATTTTCACAAATGATCTGAGGTTTCAGTGTTTTTAAAGATAGTTCGGTTCAATGCAATTATGGGCTGCCAGATGCACTTACAATAAATTTAATCAAAATGTCCATATTCACAAATCAGAAGCATAGCAATTTTGCAACTGTGAATCAAAACAGATGAGCACATATCTTTATTGACTTGTATCCAAAGATGATATACCATCAAGGCATAGAAAATATTTCAGAATGCCATAATAAAAGCTTGCTCGCTATAAGCCTTTGCTATTAAAAATGCACCATGTTTTGTCTAGATGCTCAGGATGAAGATGAACAATACGATATGTCAAAACCTAATGTGACATAATCAGTGCCAGATCTAACATATAATTCAAAAAGCCTAAATCAAAGCAGGCCTATCACTCCCCCCCTCCCCATCGAGGTGTACCAGAAATTTTGCTAAATGACCTCCAACTTCCTTATTCCTTGTAATCTAGCAAAACAAAGTTGCCAATAGTAGGAAGCCAGACAACTAACCACGTAACTGCATTGTCCAACCCATGTGACCTGACCTGACCAGAACAATACACCAAAATATTTTTAGTTTCACAGGAACTAAATATAGTTCTGTCGAAATGTAGGTATTTACGTCAACTTCCCCTGTTTCCTACATTTTTTCTTTATATAGCACGTTTGTAATATATGTCGCTCACAACAAACAGAAGTGTGCTTTGCTCGCCAGAGAACACAGCACCGTCTACCCAGGAGTTGTGTGCCAATGAACAGAATACCCAAACTATTACAATAATTTACATTTAGCGGCAAATTTGATATGAAAAATGAGCTTCAAAATTTTTAGAAGCATGGCTTCTGCTAATACAAAACAGGAAAATCACTATACAGCTTGAGCAGATCAGCCCCAAAGCACCGATTCCATGTGGATTCGTTACTGTGCTTCTCATATATAGAAAGCACAGTCAAGTGGCTACAGAATAAAATCAGGGTTTACAACGTATGTATCAGGTTCCCCTGTAATATCACCCGCACTAAGACTATGTACACATTACCAGCTTAAAACATAGTTCAGACGTCCTTTTTCTCAAATTGGGTTGGAGCTGGTTTGGGAGGGGTGGAGGACTGCATCAAAGCACACTACCTCCTAAGAAACAACTGCAGAGATACAGGATAGACATGGATTGTGGCTAATGTTGTATGTACACCACTTCTCAAACTAGTAGTGGGACTATACTGGATACAGAGCAAATGAAAGTGTGTACATCGCCTAAAAATCCTCCGATTTTGTGGGTATATGGCCCTCCTGCTGTCCCCAGCAAGTAACAATTAAATAAAACAAACTGGTGTAGATTGACAGAGCTATGGAAGACCGAACATAATAACCTTTTGACTTCCCTGAAGTCCTTTGGTTCGGGACCTTAACATGTGATGCTTCATGTTGTAATACATCTGATAAAATCTGCAGTACAATAAAACAAATAATATTCCTTTTTTGTATCTGAAAACAAGATGTTAGGAGTAGTGGGCAGAGATAGGAGATACGGAAGACTGTAAAGTCTTATGTCTGCTTTACAAAAAAATAAAATAAAATCATGGTGGGTGAGCGCAGGCTTTTGCTATGCCAAAGGCTTGATCACTTGCTTATCTCATATACAATGAAGAGATTCATAAAGGGAACATGGTGTGCTTGGGTTCACTTGCCTGCCAAAATGAAGTTCAAAGACAGCATCTTGAAAACATCCCAGATCCACATTGTTATAGGCCTTTGAAAGCTGCAGTGTTGTCTAAAAATCAAACCCTTGCTTCAAAACGTCTGCAGCTAATTTGTTAAGCTGAATGTACTCTTGTTTGAGACGGTGAGCGTTCTCAACAGCTTGAAAGTGACAGAGGAGCGCTTCTAGAGGGAATTGCAATAATCCTTGTCCCACTTCTAAGAGGCCGTGTGTGGCATCATGAGGTCACAGCAGGATAAATAAGGACACAATCTACACAAACTCCAAAAACAATTAACAACACCTTTCTAACTGATTCAGCTCTCATACTGACACAGACAAAAATGAATATCAGGCCTGGGTCTTTTTGTTTTGTTTTGTTTTGTTTTTCTAAAAAAAAAATCATTTACTGATGAAGGTTTTGTTCTTACTGTGGTGGTAATCCAACAGCTCTGAGATGTGCCACTTTGGACTACTGGCGGTGGTGGGGGAGCAGGGGGATATCATATAAAATTAAATATTACTTCATACAAACCAACAAATAATCCTACACATGGAAAACAAGAGCATTAGAGAAAAGGGTAGTCCAGAACTTTCCCCCCGACATACTTTATTCTTACGCTTTTGTATGGAGAATTGTTCCATTATGTGAGACCCACACAATTAGGTTTTATTTTCATTTTTAAAAATTATTTATTTGGATATTATGGATAGCAATTCATAGCAACTGTTGCATGATCTATAAATGGATGTATATTTTTCTACCAAATTTATTGCTTTCAGTGGAACTGTTGCCTTGGAATTGTTATCTTATCATTTAATGATCAATTAAAATATTTATTTGTTGCTTATTTAAAGAAGTGCCTCAAATAAACTTACATATATATTTAAAAAGCATACAATACACGTGTGTGTGGTTTTTTATATAAAAAAAGTTATGAACTGAAAGTGTTGCAATAATATGAAAAGGGCACATCCAACCACACCCAACTAAAAGATGAAAGCCAATTAAGAGTGAAATGTCTGGGTGAATAGGAACTTCTTCATGCATCTCTGTGGGGAATATGCTTCAGCTGGAAAGCCACCGCTGAGATGGCCCAATCTCATGTTGCTACCCTCTAAAGCTCCCTCAGAGGGGGGCACATGAAGAAGAGTGTCAGATGATGAAAGCGGTCAACAATCTGGCCCCTGAATTCTGCACTAGCTGGAGTTTCTGAACTGTCTTTGAGGTAATCTAATCTAGAGATTATCAGAGCACAGACAACGGAAACTAGGCTATCCCTGGCCAGGTAGGGTTGCAACTGACAGACCAGCCCAAGCTGATGGAAGCCACTCTGTACCAATGAGGCCACTTCTGCCTGAGGCAAAACGAATGGATCCAATGACGGTAATGATCCCAGAGGTCTCCCCAAACTGATTGCATATGAGCAGGAGCTCACACAGGCTTTCTTTTTACATATCCACATGTCACCTGAAGTTATTGGGTGGGCAGTTAGGTTGGGAGAGCCTAAAAGCTCCTTGCTCTCCACACTTAGGTTGTGCATGTAGGTACATGAACAGGGTGAAAGATCATTACCTGCTTAATGCCTATGTATCAAGCGGCTGTTAAAGGCACAACTGCAGAGCCTTTTCAAAAGCTGGCAACTCTGATCTTCAGCAACTGGCCTAGGACTTTGCTGCTTACAGCTCATGCTACCCAGGGTCAGATGATGAGACTGTTATCTGCCAAGCAAATTTCAGCACGTCTGTGGTGCTTCAAATAGAACTGTTATTCACTCCATGCTTGACACAATAAAATATAGTCGGCTAATAATCCTGGCATGAAGATAGGTAGCCAGTAACATTTACCATGTGAACTTCTCAGAGACGCATCAGGCTGACTTAACTCTGTAGTCCTGACAAAGAAAAAAGACTTCTGCATGAATTTTCAGTTTGCCTGTTGAGTCCAACCACTTCTGAAGGGCACCATCATGGCTACCCCTGCACAGATACAGAACGTTGAATTGTGAATCAGGAAAATAGTGTTCTTATTGTGACTAAATCATGGATTTGTACTGTGACTTTCATTGCAAAACATTAAGCCCCCAGCTATTTCTATCTGAGAGAGAAAGAGAGAAAGAGAGAAAGAGAGAAAGGAAAGAAAGAAAGAAAGAAAGAAAGAAAGAAAGAAAGAAAGAAAGAAAGAAAGACTATTTCAACAAACAAATTTAAGAGTTTTTCTCTTAAATTACAATAATGCTTGCTCTCTGTTCCTATACATGTCTACCAGAAATAGGTGAATCTGTCACATTTTGGTTTCTCGGTTTCTCTTTTTTCAATCTTACGTTCAGTTCTCAACATTTCCGCATCAATTTGGATTGCTGTTGTTTTTAAAGTGAGTTGGTGCATAAAGAATTGAACTGGATGGGCAAAACTTTTGACTCAGTAGAAGGAAATCTCTTATTCGGTTTGCAATCTCTGTCTTCAGACTGAATCTAAATACAGATTTGAAGCCTAATTTTGGAAAGGGCTTTGCAGGCAGTTGGTCACAGCTTCGGTGCCAAGGATTTCCAAGCATGCCTGGGAGAAAAACGTCCCTGAAACCCCGGAGAGCCACTACCAGGCAGTGTGGACAATGCTGAGCTAGATGGATCAATGGACTGACTCAGTATAGGAAACTTCCTATGCTCCTAATTGGCTTTAAAAACTCCCCTGTTTCCATGTGAAGCAGAAGTGGCTCCTGTCTGAGAGAGCCAAATATCCTGTGGATGTAGTTGTGTGGTTCTTCATTCCAGGCCACTCTTGCTATAGGCCTGATAATAAAGCCTTCCTTCTGTTCACTGCAATGAGAGCAGTTTGTATTTTCAATTTGTATTTTATACCTATTCTCCTTGATTTGCAAACACTAGGCTATCCTAAGATGTCTTGGGACATGAATCAGTGTTTGCTGTTCTATTTCTAACATTAGGTGCATTTGCAATGATGGTTTGAATAAAATAAAAAAAGACATTAGTATCCCAAACCGTACAATTTCATCCACTACACATCACATTTCAGTAGTAAATGATGGATAGGTTTGATAAGTAAGTATTGCATATATTTCCACTTCCTCCAAATACTTAAACTCCTGTTTCCCCCATATGGCGTCAAACTTTCTGAAAACATAATACCCCTAGCCAGACAGGCGTTAAAGATGAGAACATATAGAAACTAGTGGATCATTTAATTCTTTCTGGACATTTTCCATCTGGTTGCTTAAGGTTGCTTTACTTTAAGAAAAATTGCCACTGACAGATGGAACAAGATGTTGAAGCACCAAAATTCATTAACAAATTTCTCAAGGTTAGAATAAGGACCAAGGGGATTTCTCACTGTCTTTCTCCTTTCATTGTGTGATATTCTATAGATGTTGTTTTGCATCCATGCTTTGAGGTTCCAGTGAATGCATATGTTAGGAAAGATCCCAACCATTATTTTATTTTATTATTTAAAAGATTTGTTAACCCCTTTTTGTGCTCATTTTCTCAATTTACCTTTTTATGTAATCCAGAGAAAAATTGCATTTATGTCTCAATCCATCAATCTTTATCATGGTCAAAGACCAGGCAAAAGAAATAACAACAATGACACTTATAACTACATCAGCTCCAAGGGGTAGAAGCAGTAGACAAAATCAAAAATTTCATGTACTTATTTACAGTATCAAATCAAAAATAAAAAATCAAATCAAAAATTTCATGTACTTATTTACAGTAAAAGGAACACTCCATCAGCTAAAGTCTTCTGTCCCACTCACCATACTTTTGAGGTGGTTGGGGTCATGTGGTCCCCTTTCCCACCATTCTATACATCATCTCAACCATGGTCCACACCCTGAAGCATTCTGGGTACATGCTTCATGGGGCAACTCCTCCCATGAGGATATTACCAGATCAGGAAGCACAGCCAGCCAGGGATAAATGCTGACCACTCCATTTAGCAGATTACAACAGCTGAAGTTTCAAAACAGCTAGAAAAGCAAGGATTTCTCTCTGAAGTTGCCGACTAAGACATAAAAATTGCTGAAATAGGCTTCAAACAATACTTTGCAGGACCACACACCATGCTGTGTCCCAATACACTCAAATGTGCTTGGGAGCTATGGAGATCAGATCAATACACATACATACACACACACTCACACCAGGGAGAAATCTGACACAGTCACGGAGAGGGGGATCACGTTCAGGTGGACTCACACCTTGAACAGCAAACTCAGAATTGTTGAACACCACAATGAACACCACACAGCAAGCACATGTAGACATGGACAAAGAAATGTCAAGATAAATGCTTTCCCCACTCCACTTGAAACAGAGTCTGAAGAAGAGCATGAACTGGACTGGCAAAGTTCTAACCTATCATTACAACTGTACCAAGTCTCCTTGGTGGGCCACCATCCATGAATAATACATATTTTGGTACAGCTTCACAAAACAAGCTGTCTGTTCCCATGAAAGGCATGACTAAAGAGTTGCATTTCACCACTAAAGAGGGTGGTCCTTCCCTTTCGGAAACAGAGGCTGCTGGCAAAGGCATTGCAGGGTATTTTTAAGTGCAAAATGCCCACGCTCGTCATATATTGTCTGCACCAAGAGATTTATATATATATATATATTTCTGCCTCTAATGCCATTTCCTTAATTTCCTATGGTATAACCGCAGGGAAGAAATTGTTTTCCATTCCAGTTTTATAAAAGCTATCTTTGTCTAAATGAAAATCATAAGTGATGAATGATAAGGTGATTCTTTTTCTTTTTTTAAAAAAATGAATAGATTACATGGGAAGTATTTTGCTGCTGTGAGTTATACAACAGTGTTTACTACCACTGGAAGAGGGAAGATAGATATACCAAGAGCAATTGCCTAGATGAAGTGTGGAATGTATTTACTTTTATTTATTGTATTGCAATTCTATTCTACCTTTTCTTCAAGGAAATACACGTGTGGGATACATGTGGTCTAGCCCTGTCTACCACTGCCTTTTGCCACACCCACTGCCAGCATGCAGCCCTCGATTCATTACCTTCAGGAGATTCAAAAGAGATTTTCCATCCCTAATATAGAATATAAACTTGCAGTCAGTTGGTTCTCTTGAGCTCAATAAGATAGATAAGTACATTTAAGAATACAGTCCAAGAACTAAAAACCAATATTCAGACACTCCATGAGGTATGCCTTTTGCTCGGTTGGACTATTTCTGACTGTAGATAAACTACTAAATGTTTGATGTTTAAGGAAACGTTGTCTTAGGTTGCAATCCTATACATACTTACATAACTGGGGGGGATAATCCCCAGTGAACACAATGGAAATTACTTTCAAGTAAACATGCAAAGGATTATACTATAAGGTTTCAATCAAATGCACTCATTTTGGGAGCAAGCTCCGCTTAGTTCAATGGGGTTTATTCCTGAGTAAACAAGTGTAGGACTGAACAGTAAGATTTTAGTGTGTATACATTCTCCTTTCCAGGTAGTTTATCCTGAAGGGGTAATTCAGATATTCACAAATGTTGATTCAGAATTCACATAAGGAACAGATATCAAAAAGAACCAGGCACACAGACGTCCAGAAATAATAGAAGCATTATGCAGGCTTTTAGTCCATTAGTGGTTGAAAATACCACACTCTCTCCCACATATCTCCACTTCCTCCACTGAGGAGGGAGCTAATTTTGTTCTGAAAGGCTAGGGAAGGCATGTCAGAGTTATTTTGTTGGGTGGCAAGAGGTTGCTGGCCCAGTCTTCTCTGGTTTTCAGGAGGCTAGCAGCACACTTATCCTCAGAGTGTGGACACCAGCAACCTAACACATTACACACACACACACCATCATTGGACATTGTCCAGTGTCACAGCTTTAATTGGGCCCAGGAAGGAATTTTCCTATTTCAGACTACCAGCACTAGAATTCTAGCTGGAGCTTTTTAGATTGCAATCCTGCACACAGGTAGGTCACTTATATCCTTCCGAAATGAATGAAATTTACAGTGCAATCTTAACATATCCCTCTCAGCAGTAGATGAATTCACAGGCTTACTCCCAGGTAAATGGGTTTAGGATTGCAGCCTTAACTGTATACAGCTCTAATATGGAAACTATCTATTTGAAATACTACTTTGATATTATTATGGCTAAGATTTTTGTTGCTGCTGCTTTTTACTTCTAGGAGCAACTGCCTAGCGAGTGTACTAATTGAGGTGCCCACTCCAAAATATATTTGTTCACTTTCAGTTGGCAACTGGAATGCCCTAGTAACACCACATCCATGGGAGACAGAGAGGGCCTCAAGTACTGCCATGAAACTGACAGCATGAAGAAGAGGAAACCTGGCTCTTTGTGGCTCAGATACAGGTTGATGTGTTTTTCACAGCATTTTAAACCAACCATGGTTCTTTTAGCCATTTGTATAGAAAGTAAAGTATATAGAAAGTAATGTTAAGATGTCTTAGACTTATCTGTTCATTAACTCTGTTGAAGTAGCATACAGGACGTTGTGTTTTTAGACTTCAGACTAAAAGTATCACTTCACATCTTGAAATAATGTTTCACATTGCTGTTCCTGGATCCATTTTTTAAAAACAGAAGGCTAGTGTCACCAACAGTACACTACAGATATGACTGTCTTCATTGAATATTTTTTATTAATATATCACCTGAGCTTGTTTAAAGAAACACATAGTAGGGTTTTTTTCTTGACTCAATAACCATGAATAATTTGGGTTTTAAATTCATGGCAACCAGCCCTAAAGTAGAACAGATTTTTTGTTTTAAAAAACCCACTAAAAATAGAGATCAAATTCTTTAAATATATTTAATTTATGTAAATGTATATTGCAGCTACTTTAAATTCAGTCAAGTCACTAAGCTCATTAAAACAGTCTTTGATTTTGGGAATTAATGAAGCTTTCCACTGTTGAAGAATTAATTTTTTAGCTATCGAAAAAGCCCAAAGAAATCAACTCCTCTGAAAAGAGGGCAATTCAAAGATAGAAGTTTTATCGTTAAGAATGGGAATAATAGGATGATGGATGACATTAACTTGTAACACAAATTCTGTTCTTTGGTATGAATGCATTGTGTCTACACATTTTTAATGTTAACACACATCTTTTTAAAAAAATGCTATACTTGTTCAAGTAGTTCATTTCAAGATCTCAAGATAGCACTGCATGGGTGTAAATATATTTAAAGAGTTCCATGAAGTTTTAACAGTAGTGTAAAATGAATAGCACCCTATTCTGCTTCATTTGCCACAATGACCACTCCCCGCTTAAAACGGGGGGCATCCTTTGCGTTGACGCGCGCAGCCCCTAGATCTGGAGCGGCTCCAACAGCATAGGCTTGGCTTTGCCTTCCCTCAGGTGGGATACCTGGAGGTCTCCGCCTACCTCAGTCAGTTGTCCAATCCCACCTGGGGGAAGCGTTGCCAAGGAGACCAGGCCAGGTAGGGGAGGGATTACCTGCCCACACAATAGAGGGAGGATCTTACCTGGGAATTCTCACTTGGCTCCAGAGCTTCTCCCACCCTA
>NW_028153277.1:0-43904 GCF_964106915.1 Podarcis gaigeae | reverse complement strand
AGTAGACCTTCCTGAACAATGGCATGCTTGTCTATAGTAACAAATAGTTTTGTTACTATTTTATTAATTGTATATACTGCCCTTCATCCGTAGATTTAAGGTTGGTTTACAACTTAAAAATGCAAGGTAAAAAACACAAAATACACAATAAAAACAAGAACAAGAACAAACCAATAAGCCTCCTCCCTCAACCTCTCCTTTGGCTTGTCCTTCACTCATGACTTCTCTCTTGTTCCCTGATCTTAACTTCCCCAGTTTTGCAAACCTTCCAGTTTTCCCTAATTTTCCCGGGACAGTCACAGATTTATTGAAGCTGTCCTGGTTTCTGATGTTATCCTGCTTTTCCTTAGGACGTCCCTATGTTCATGGGAGAAATGTTGGATGGGATGGAGTTATACATAGAATAGAATGATAGAATGATCTCGATACGAATCCAAGGCAGACCTTTTAACATCACAGTAATCCAAGTTTATGCACCAACTACTGGTGCTGAAGAAACTGAAATTGACCAATTCTATGAAGACTAACAACACCTTATAGAAGTGACACCAAAGAAGGATGTTCTTCTCATTATAGGGGATTGGAATGCTAAAGTAGGGAGGCAAGAGATAAAAGGAACAACTGGCAAGTTTAGCCTTGGAGATCAAAACGAAGCAGGGCAAAGGCTAAAAGAGTTCTGTCAAGAGAACAAGCTGGTCATCATAAACACGCTTTTCCAACAACACAAGAGACGACTCTACACATGGACATCACCATGGACATCTGACTAAAGGATTTTATGCAGCCACTGCTGGCGGGGACATTTTGGGACCCAAAATATCCAACGCCACTAAATTCTGGTGTACTTTTTAACATAATAGTGTAAACAGGGATCAACATACAAACCTGGAAGGGATGGGAGTGGGACGGGGATTTGAAAATGGGATTGATGCAATCTATTCAGATCAAAAGGCTAAATTGATAGTTAACAATGTGGTGACAGAAGAGTTTAAAATTGAAAAAGGAACACAACAAGGTTGCCCTATTTCCCCTCTCCTATTTATTTCGGTCCTGGAGGTGCTCCTAAATATGATTCGAGGGGACCGGTTGGTGGAAGGAATTCAGGTCGGAGCGAAACAGTACAAACTTAAAGCTTTTGCAGATGACCTAGTTTTGACCCTACAGGAGCCAGAGTCCAGTACGAAAAGGGCATTACAAGTGATTCAAGAGTTTGGTTGGGTGGCGGGATTTAAATTAAACAAACAAAAAACTAAGGTACTGGGAAAAAAACTTGACAACTTCAGAGTCAGAGAGGTTTCAGAAAGAGACAGAGTTAAATGTGGTGAAAAAAGTTAAATACCTAGGGGTGAACATAACAGCAAAAAATCTGAGTCTATTTAAGGATAATTATGAAAAGTGTTGGCTAGAAATTAAGAGGGACTTAGAAAGTTGGTCAAGATTGAAACTTTCCTTGTTGGGTCGAATTGCTGCTATAAAAATGAATGTATTGCCAAGGATGCTGTTTCTTTTTCAGACTTTACAGATTGTGGACAAAATTCAGTGTTTCGGGAGGTGGCAAAGAGATATCTCTAAATTTGTCTGGCAGGGCAAAAAGCCCAGAATTAAGTTTAAAATACTAACTGACGCTAAAGAAAGAGGGGGGTTTGCCCTGCCAGACTTAAGGTTGTACTATGAATCAGCAGCTTTCTGCTGGCTGAAAGATTGGCTGCTTCTTGCAAACGCTGATGTCTTAGATTTGGAAGGATTTAATAATGCTTTTGGTTGGCATGCATATTTGTGGTATGACAAGGTTAAGATCCATAAGAACTTCAAGAACCATATTGTCAGGAAAGCAGTGTTCAATGTCTGGACAAAATATTAGGACATATTAGAAAATAAGACCCCGAGGTGGTTATCTCCTATGGAAGCGAAAGCAGTGAAAAGACCCAATATGGAGGTCAAATGGCCAAAGTATTGGGAAATATTAGAAAGAGATGGAGACAATTGGAGATTCCAGAGTTTGGAGAGACTAAAAGATAAAGTGCGAGATTGGCTACACTATGCTCAGATTAAAGAGGTTTTTAAACTGGATAAAAAGTTAGGATTCCAGGTGGAAAAATTGAAATTGGAAACAGAACTGTTAGAACCTAAGACTAAATTACTTTCAAGAATGTATAACTTGCTGCTGAGGTGGAACACACAGGATGAAACAGTTAAATCAGCTATGATAAAGTGGGCACAGGACATTGGGTATAATATTATGTTTGCTGACTGGGAAAAGTTATGGACCACTGGTATGAAGTTTACGGCATGTAATGCCTTGAAAGAAAATATTATGAAAATGATATACAGGTGGTACCTGACCCCAGTCAAGCTAGCAAAAATATATCACCTGTCAGACAATAAGTGTTGGAAATGTAAGGAAACTGAAGGAACGTTCTTTCACCTCTGGTGGACCTGCCCTAAGGTTAAGGCCTTCTGGGAAATGATATATAATGAGCTGAAAAAGGTATTTAGGTATACCTTTCCCAAGAAACCAGAGGCCTTCTTTTGGGCATTGTTGACCAGAGGGTGTTAAAGAATGATCGAACATTATTTATGTATGCAACAACAGCAGCAAGGATACTTGTCGCTAAGTATTGGAAAACTCTAGATTTGCCCACGCTGGAAGAATGGCAGATGCAACTGATGGACTATATGGAACCTGCAGAAATGACTGGCAGAATCCGAGACCTGGGAGAGCAAGACGTGGAAGAGGATTGGAAGAAATTTAAGGACTATCTGCAAAAACATTGTAAATTATATGAGTGTTAAGAAGGATGAGGGACGCAGGTGGCGCTGTGGGTTAAAGCCTCAGCGCCTAGGACTTGCCGATCGAAAGGTCGGCGGTTCGAATCCCTGCGACGGGGTGCGCTCCCGCTGCTCGGTCCCAGCGCCTGCCAACCTAGCAGTTCGAAAGCACCTCCGGGTGCAAGTAGATAAATAGGGACCGCTTACCAGCGGGAAGGTAAATGGCGTTTCCGTGTGCGGCTCTGGCTCGCCAGAGGCAGCTTTGTCACGCTGGCCACGTGACCCGGAAGTGTCTCCGGACAGCGCTGGCCCCTGGCCTCTTGAGTGAGATGGGCGCACAACCCCAGAGTCTGTCAAGACTGGCCCGTACGGGCAGGGGTACCTTTACCTTTACCTTTAAGAAGGATGAGAGATTTGAAAATAACAGGGCCCATAAAGTTAGTTGACAAGATTATGAGAATGAGTGAACTTTATGAGAAAAATAAATTTTGAATAAAACTTGTGTTAAAATTAGGTCTTAAGAACTAGACAAAAATATTCAAAGTTAGGGACAAAACATTGGAAATGTGTATAATAAGAATTGAAACAAGGTGATAAGTTGCTGGCTAAAGTTTTATAAATGTGGAACGCAAGAGCGGGGTTATTTGAGGAACTCCAAAGGATGAAGAAAAGATGGGTACTACAAGATGTTAAATTTTATGTTTGCTTCCCCCCCCCCCTGTCTATTATCTATTTATTCTGTCTTTTCTCTATTGTATTAACAAAACTCTTAATAAAAAAATTTTCAAAACAAAAACAAACAAACACTGAGAAGCCTTTCCCCCCGCCCCACTACTTGATATGGAAACAACTGGAAAAAGCTCTGTGATTGAGGCTACCAACATGGCGCCTGTGTGTACAGAGATCACTTCTGAGGTCATTATACTACTACTTTAATACTGTTTTACTACTACTTTACTACTACTTTACTACCGCATTACTACTACTTGACTACCATTTTACTACTACTTTACTACTACTTTACTACCATTTACTACTACTTTACTGCCATTTTACTACTGCTTTACTACTACTTTGCTACTGTTTTACGATAATTTTACTACTACTTTGCTAATTTACTATAATTTTACTACTACTTTACTACTACTTTAAAGCTATTTTACTACTATTCCACCACTCAAAAATGGTGCCAAACGGTTGCAAATGCTCCCCCGAGAGGTTTGGCGGTCGAAATAGAAGGCTTTTTATCTCAGTAAAAGAAATCAGCCCTCGACAACTTAACCGGCAGAAAAAGATTTTTTTGAAAAAATACCTAAGCCCCGGGGTCACAATTTCATCAAAAATCTGACTTATTGCCATTTTACTACTGCTTTACTACTACTTCACTACTGTTTTACGATAATTTTACTACTACTTTGCTACTTTACTATAATTTTACTACTACTTTACTACTACTTTAAAGCTATTTTACTACTATTCCACCACTCAAAAATGGTGCCAAACGGATGCAAATGCACCCCTGAGAGGTTTGGCAGTCGAAACAGAAGGCTTTTTATCACAGGAAAAGAAATCAGCCCTGGACAACCTAACTTGCAGAATTTTTTTTTTTTGAAAAAATCCCTAAGCCGCGGGGTCACAATTTCATAAAAAATCTGACTTATTGCCATTTTACTACTGCTTTACTACTACTTCACTACTGTTTTACGATAATTTTACTACTACTTTGCTACTTTACTATAATTTTACTACTACTTTACTACTACTTTAAAGCTATTTTACTACTATTCCACCACTCTAAAATGGTGCCAAACGGTTGCAAACCTGAGAGGTTTGGCGGTCGAAACAGAAGTCTTTTTATCTCAAGAAAAGAAATCATCCCTCGACAACTTAACCGGCAGAAAAAGATTCTTTTGAAAAAAATCCCTAAGCCCCGGGGTCACAATTTCATCAAAGTTCTACTTTCGGCCATTCACTCAAAAATGGTGCCAAACGGTTGCAAATGCTCCCCTGAGAGGTTTGGCGGTCGAAACAGAAGGCATTTTATCACAGGAAAAGAAATCAGCAGAGGACAGAGGTGCCTGGCGTGCTCTGGTCCATGGGGTCACGAAGAGTCGTACACGACTAAACGACTAAACAACAACAACATTGGGAAGTTTTTTTTAATGTTTACTGTTTTATTACCTTTTTATATGTTTTGGAAGCCGCCCAGAGTGGCTAGACCAACCCAGGCAGATGGATGTGGTATAAATACAGTGGTACCTCGGGTTACATATGCTTCAGGTTACAGAAGCTTCAGCTTACAGATGCTTCAGTCTACAGACTCCGCTAACCCAGAAATAGTGCTTCAGGTTAAGAAATTTGCTTCAGGATGAGAACAGAAATCGTGATCCGGCGGCGCGGCGACAGCAGGAGGCCCCATTAGCTAAAGTGGTGCTACTACTACTTTACTACTACTTTACTACCGCTTTACTACTACTTGACTACCATTTTATTACTACTTTACTACTACTTTACTACCATTTTACTACTACTTTAATGCCATTTTACTACTGCTTTACTACTACTTCACTACTGTTTTACGATAATTTTACTACTACTTTGCTACTTTACTATAATTTTATTACTACTTTACAACTACTTTAAAGCTATTTTACTACTATTCCACCACTCAAAAATGGTGCCAAACGGTTGCAAATGCTCCCCCGAGAGGTTTGGCGGTCGAAACAGAAGGCTTTTTATCTCAGTAAAAGAAATCAGCCCTCGACAACTTAACCGGCAGAAAAAGATTTTTTTGAAAAAATACCTAAGCCCCGGGGTCACAATTTCATCAAAAATCTGACTTTCGGCCATTCACTCAAAAATGGTGCCAAACGGTTGCAAATGCTCCCCCGAGAGGTTTGGCGGTCGAAACAGAAGGCTTTTTATCTCAGTAAAAGAAATCAGCCCTCGACAACTTAACCGGCAGAAAAAGATTTTTTTGAAAAAATCCCTAAGCCCCGGGGTCACAATTTCATCAAAAATCTGACTTATTGCCATTTTACTACTGCTTTACTACTACTTCACTACTGTTTTACGATAATTTTACTACTACTTTGCTACTTTACTATAATTTTACTACTACTTTACTACTACTTTAAAGCTATTTTACTACTATTCCACCACTCAAAAATGGTGCCAAACGGATGCAAATGCACCCCTGAGAGGTTTGGCAGTCGAAACAGAAGGCTTTTTATCACAGGAAAAGAAATCAGCCCTGGACAACCTAACTTGCAGAATTTTTTTTTTTTGAAAAAATCCCTAAGCCGCGGGGTCACAATTTCATAAAAAATCTGACTTATTGCCATTTTACTACTGCTTTACTACTACTTCACTACTGTTTTACGATAATTTTACTACTACTTTGCTACTTTACTATAATTTTACTACTACTTTACTACTACTTTAAAGCTATTTTACTACTATTCCACCACTCTAAAATGGTGCCAAACGGTTGCAAACCTGAGAGGTTTGGCGGTCGAAACAGAAGTCTTTTTATCTCAAGAAAAGAAATCATCCCTCGACAACTTAACCGGCAGAAAAAGATTCTTTTGAAAAAATCCCTAAGCCCCGGGGTCACAATTTCATCAAAGTTCTACTTTCGGCCATTCACTCAAAAATGGTGCCAAACGGTTGCAAATGCTCCCCTGAGAGGTTTGGCGGTCGAAACAGAAGGCATTTTATCACAGGAAAAGAAATCAGCAGAGGACAGAGGTGCCTGGCGTGCTCTGGTCCATGGGGTCACGAAGAGTCGTACACGACTAAACGACTAAACAACAACAACATTGGGAAGTTTTTTTTTAATGTTTACTGTTTTATTACCTTTTTATATGTTTTGGAAGCCGCCCAGAGTGGCTAGACCAACCCAGGCAGATGGATGTGGTATAAATACAGTGGTACCTCGGGTTACATATGCTTCAGGTTACAGAAGCTTCAGCTTACAGATGCTTCAGGCTACAGACTCCGCTAACCCAGAAATAGTGCTTCAGGTTAAGAAATTTGCTTCAGGATGAGAACAGAAATCGTGATCCGGCGGCGCGGTGACAGCAGGAGGCCCCATTAGCTAAAGTGGTGCTACTACTACTTTACTACTACTTTACTACCGCTTTACTACTACTTGACTACGATTTTATTACTACTTTACTACTACTTTACTACCATTTTACTACTACTTTAATGCCATTTTACTACTGCTTTACTACTACTTCACTACTGTTTTACGATAATTTTACTACTACTTTGCTACTTTACTATAATTTTATTACTACTTTACAACTACTTTAAAGCTATTTTACTACTATTCCACCACTCAAAAATGGTGCCAAACGGTTGCAAATGCTCCCCCGAGAGGTTTGGCGGTCGAAACAGAAGGCTTTTTATCTCAGTAAAAGAAATCAGCCCTCGACAACTTAACCGGCAGAAAAAGATTTTTTTGAAAAAATACCTAAGCCCCGGGGTCACAATTTCATCAAAAATCTGATTTTCGGCCATTCACTCAAAAATGGTGCCAAACGGTTGCAAATGCTCCCCCGAGAGGTTTGGCGGTCGAAACAGAAGGCTTTTTATCTCAATTAAAAAAATCAGCCATCGACAACTTAACCGGCAGAAAAAGATTTTTTTGAAAAAATCCCAAAGTCCCGGGGTGGGTCACAATTTCATCAAAAATCTGGCTTTCTGCCATTCATTCAAACATGGTGCCTACTGAAGAAAGTAGGGAAAACCACTGGGCCGGTAAGATATAATTTTACTACTACTTTACTACTCCTTTAAAGCTATTTTACTACTATTCCACCACTCAAAAATGGTGCCAAACGGTTGCAAATGCTCCCCCGAGAGGTTTGGCGGTCGAAACAGAAGGCTTTTTATCTCAGTAAAAGAAATCAGCCCTCGACAACTTAACCGGCAGAAAAAGATTTTTTTGAAAAAAATACCTAAGCCCCGGGGTCACAATTTCATCAAAAATCTGACTTTCGGTCATTCACTCAAAAATGGTGCCAAACGGTTGCAAATGCTCCCCTGAGAGGTTTGGCGGTCGAAACAGAAGGCATTTTATCACAGGAAAAGAAATCAGCAGAGGACAGAGGTGCCTGGCGTGCTCTGGTCCATGGGGTCATGAAGAGTCGTACACGACTAAATGACTAAACAACAACAACATAGGGAAGTTTTTTTTTTAATGTTTACTGTTTTATTACCTTTTTATATGTTTTGGAAGCCGCCCAGAGTGGCTAGAGCAACCCAGGCAGATGGATGTGGTATAAATACAGTGGTACCTCGGGTTAAATATGCTTCAGGTTACAGAAGCTTCAGCTTACAGATGCTTCAGGCTACAGACTCCGCTAACCCAGAAATAGTGCTTCAGGTTAAGAAATTTGCTTCAGGATGAGAACAGAAATCGTGATCCGGCGGCGCGGCGACAGCAGGAGGCCCCATTAGCTAAAGTGGTGCTACTACTACTTTACTACTACTTTACTACCGCTTTACTACTACTTGACTACCATTTTACTACTACTTTAGTACTACTTTACTACCATTTTACTACTACTTTAATGCCATTTTACTACAGCTTTACTACTACTTCACTACTGTTTTACGATAATTTTACTACTACTTTGCTACTTTACTATAATTTTACTACTACTTTACAACTACTTTAAAGCTATTTTACTACTATTCCACCACTCAAAAATGGTGCCAAACGGTTGAAAATGCTCCCCCGAGAGGTTTGGCGGTCGAAACAGAAGGCTTTTTATCTCAGTAAAAGAAATCAGCCCTCGACAAGTTAACCGGCAGAAAAAGATTTTTTTGAAAAAATCCCTAAGCCCCGGGGTGGGTCACAATTTCATCAAAAATCTGGCTTTCTGCCATTCATTCAAACATGGTGCCTACTGAAGAAAGTAGGGAAAACCACTGGGCCGGTAAGATATAATTTTACTACTACTTTACTACTACTTTAAAGCTATTTTACTACTATTGCACCACTCAAAAATGGTGCCAAACGGTTGCAAATGCTCCCCCGAGAGGTTTGGCGGTCGAAACAGAAGGCTTTTTATCTCAGTAAAAGAAATCAGCCCTCGACAACTTAACCTGCAGAAAAAGATTTTTTTGAAAAAATACCTAAGCCCCGGGGTCACAATTTCATCAAAAAACTGACTTTCGGCCATTCACTCAAAAATGGTGCCAAACGGTTGCAAATGCTCCCCTGAGAGGTTTGGCGGTCGAAACAGAAGGCTTTTTATCAAAGGAAAAGAAATCAGCAGAGGACAGAGGTGCCTGGCGTGCTCTGGTCCATGGGGTCACGAAGAGTCGTACACGACGAAACGACTAAACAACAACAACATAGGGAAGTTTTTTTTAATGTTTACTGTTTTATTACCTTTTTATATGTTTTGGAAGCCGCCCAGAGTGGCTAGAGCAACCCAGGCAGATGGATGTGGTATAAATACAGTGGTACCTCGGGTTAAATATGCTTCAGGTTACAGAAGCTTCAGCTTACAGATGCTTCAGGCTACAGACTCCGCTAACCCAGAAATAGTGCTTCAGGTTAAGAAATTTGCTTCAGGATGAGAACAGAAATCGTGATCCGGCGGCGCGGCGACAGCAGGAGGCCCCATTAGCTAAAGTGGTGCTACTACTACTTTACTACTACTTTACTACCGCTTTACTACTACTTGACTACCATTTTACTACTACTTTAGTACTACTTTACTACCATTTTACTACTACTTTAATGCCATTTTACTACAGCTTTACTACTACTTCACTACTGTTTTACGATAATTTTACTACTACTTTGCTACTTTACTATAATTTTACTACTACTTTACAACTACTTTAAAGCTATTTTACTACTATTCCACCACTCAAAAATGGTGCCAAACGGTTGAAAATGCTCCCCCAAGAGGTTTGGCGGTCGAAACAGAAGGCTTTTTATCTCAGTAAAAGAAATCAGCCCTCGACAAGTTAACCGGCAGAAAAAGATTTTTTTGAAAAAATCCCTAAGCCCCGGGGTGGGTCACAATTTCATCAAAAATCTGGCTTTCTGCCATTCATTCAAACATGGTGCCTACTGAAGAAAGTAGGGAAAACCACTGGGCCGGTAAGATATAATTTTACTACTACTTTACTACTACTTTAAAGCTATTTTACTACTATTGCACCACTCAAAAATGGTGCCAAACGGTTGCAAATGCTCCCCCGAGAGGTTTGGCGGTCGAAACAGAAGGCTTTTTATCTCAGTAAAAGAAATCACCCCTCGACAACTTAACCTGCAGAAAAAGATTTTTTTGAAAAAATACCTAAGCCCCGGGGTCACAATTTCATCAAAAAACTGACTTTCGGCCATTCACTCAAAAATGGTGCCAAACGGTTGCAAATGCTCCCCCGAGAGGTTTGGCGGTCGAAACAGAAGGCTTTTTATCAAAGGAAAAGAAATCAGCAGAGGACAGAGGTGCCTGGCGTGCTCTGGTCCATGGGGTCACGAAGAGTCGTACACGACGAAACGACTAAACAACAACAACATAGGGAAGTTTTTTTTAATGTTTACTGTTTTATTACCTTTTTATATGTTTTGGAAGCCGCCCAGAGTGGCTAGAGCAACCCAGGCAGATGGATGTGGTATAAATACAGTGGTACCTCGGGTTACATATGCTTCAGGTTACAGATGCTTCAGCTTACAGATGCTTCAGGTTACAGACTCCGCTAACCCAGAAATAGTGCTTCAGGTTAAGAAATTTGCTTCAGGATGAGAACAGAAATCGTGATGCGGCGGCGCGGCGACTGCAGAAGGGGCCCCATTAGCTAAAGTGGTGCTTCAGGTTAAGAACAGTTTCAGTTTAAGAACGGACCTCCGGAACGAATTAAGTACTTAACCTGAGGTACCACTGTAGTAAAATTGTTGTTTCAGAAAAGGGCACCCCTATTTTCCTCGGAGAAATGTTGGAGGGTATGCTCTGTCCTCACCTCAGTTTTGACTACTGGCTCCTCACACAGCTCCTGACTCACGACAGTGTTTTGCCCATTGCTCAGTTCTGACTAAAGTATTTTTTGCAGCCACTGCTGGCGGGGACATTTTGGGACCCAAAATATCCAACGCCACTAAATTCTGGTGTACTTTTTAACATAATAGTGTAAACAGGGATCAACATACAAACACTGAAAAGCCTTTCCCCCCGCCCTACTACTTGATTTGGAAACAACTGGAAAAACCTCTGTGATTGAGGCTACCAACATGGCGCCTTTTTGTACAGTGAACACTTCTGAGGTCATTCTTACTACTACTTTAATACTGCTTTACTAATACTTTACTACCGCTTTACTACTACTTGACTACCATTTTACTACTACTTTACTGACATTTTACTACTGCTTTACTACTACTTCACTACTGTTTTACGATAATTTTACTACTACTTTGCTACTTTACTATAATTTTACTACTACTTTACTACTACTTTAAAGCTATTTTACTACTATTCCACCACTCAAAAATGGTGCCAAACGGAGGCAAATGCACCCCTGAGAGATTTGGCGGTCGAAACAGAAGGCTTTTTATCACAGGAAAAGAAATCAGCCCTCGACAACTTAACTTGCAGAATTATTTTTTTTTGAAAAAATCCCTAAGACCCGGGGTCATAATTTCATAAAAAATCTGACTTATTGCCATTTTACTACTTCTTTACTGCTACTTCACTACTGTTTTACGATAATTTTACTACTACTTTGCTACTTTACTATAATTTTACTACTACTTTACTCCTACTTTAAAGCTATTTTACTACTATTCCACCACTCTAAAATGGTGCCAAACGGTTGCAAACCTGAGAGGTTTGGCGGTCGAAACAGAAGTCTTTTTATCTCAAGAAAAGAAATCATCCCTCGACAACTTAACCGGCAGTAAAAGATTCTTTTGAAAAAATCCCTAAGCCCCGGGGTCACAATTTCATCAAAGTTCTGACTTTCGGCCATTCACTCAAAAATGGTGCCAAACGGTTGCAAATGCTCCCCCGAGAGGTTTGGCGGTCGAAACAGAAGGCTTTTTATCTCAGTAAAAGAAATCAGCCCTCGACAACTTAACCGGCAGAAAAAGATTCTTTTGAAAAAATCCCTAAGCCCTGGGGTCACAATTTCATCAAAAATCTGACTTTCGGCCATTCACTTAAAAATTGTGCCTACTGAAGAAAGTAGGAAAAACCACTGGGCCGGTAAGATAAAATCTAACTGATATCCCTTATTTTGTCTACTGGCTCCTCACACAGCTCCTGACTCACGACAGTGTGTTGCCCATCGCTCAGTTCTGACTAAAGGAATTAATGCAGCCACTTCTGGCGGAGACATTTTGGGACCCAAAATATCCAACGCCAGTAAATTCTGGTGTACTTTTTAACATAATAGTGTAAACAGGGATCAACATACAAACACTGAGAAGCCATTCCCCCCGCCCCACTACTTTATATGGAAACAATTGGAAAAACCTCTGTGATTGAGGCTACCAACATGGCGCCTTTTTGTACATCGAACCCTTCTGAGGTCATTCTTACTACTGCTTTACTACTGTTTTACCACTACTTTACTACCACTTTACTACAGCTTTACTACTACTTTACTACCGCGTTACTACTGCTTTACTACTGCTTTACTATAGCTTTACTACTACTTTACTACAGCTTTAGTACTGCTTTACTACAGCTTTACTACTGCTTTACTACAGCTTTACTACTACTTTACTACAGCTTTACCACAGCTTTACTACAGCTTTACTACCGCTTTACTACAGCTTTACTACTACTTTACTACAGCTTTACCACAGCTTTACTACAGCTTTACTACTACTTTACTACCATTTTACCACTACTTTACTACTACTTTACTACCACTTTACTACTACTTTACTACTACTTTAGGTTTTTTTTACTATTTTACTACTACTTTACTATCATTTTACTACTACTTTAGTACAATTTTACTACAACTTTACTACTACTTTAGAGCTATTTTACTATTATTCCACCACTTTACTATTGGACCATTTTACTACCGCTTTACTACTACTTTACTACTATCTTACTGCTGTTTCACTACTGCCTTACTACCATTTTACTACTATTTTATTACTGTGTTACTACTACTTTACTGCTATTTTTCTACTATTCCACCACTTTACTATTGTTTTACCATTACTTAACTGCTACTTCACTACTGGTTTCCTATTACTTTACTACCACTTAACTTCCACTTTACTACTGCTACTTTATTACTTTTATACTACTTTACTATTTATACCCCTATTAATTGAGTAGACCTTCCTGAACAATGGCATGCTTGTCTATAGTAACAAATAGTATTGTTACTATTTTATTAATTGTATATACTGCCCTTCATCCGTAGATTTAAGGTTGGTTTACAACTTAAAAATGCAAGGTAAAAAACACAAAATACACAATAAAAACAAGAACAAGAACAAACCAATAAGCCTCCTCCCTCAACCTCTCCTTTGGCTTGTCCTTCACTCATGACTTCTCTCTTGTTCCTTGATCTTAACTTCCCCACTTTTGCAAACCTTCCAGTTGTCCCTAATTTTCCCGGGACAGTCCCAGATTTATTGAAGCTGTCCTGGTTTCTGATGTTATCCTGCTTTTCCTTAGGACGTCCCTATGTTCATGGGAGAAATGTTGGATGGGATGGAGTTATACATAGAATAGAATGATAGAATGATCTCGATACGAATCCAAGGCAGACCTTTTAACATCACAGTAATCCAAGTTTATGCACCAACTACTGGTGCTGAAGAAACTGAAATTGACCAATTCTATGAAGACTAACAACACCTTATAGAAGTGACACCAAAGAAGGATGTTCTTCTCATTATAGGGGATTGGAATGCTAAAGTAGGGAGGCAATAGATAAAAGGAACAACTGGCAAGTTTGGCCTTGGAGATTAAAACGAAGCAGGGCAAAGGCTAATAGAGTTCTGTCAAGAGAACAAGCTGGTCATCATAAACACGCTTTTCCAACAACACAAGAGACGACTCTACACATGGACATCACCATGGACATCTGACTAAAGGATTTTATGCAGCCACTGCTGGCGGGGACATTTTGGGACCCAAAACATCCAACGCCACTAAATTCTGGTGTACTTTTTAACATAATAGTGTAAACAGGGATCAACATACAAACCTGGAAGGGATGGGAGTGGGACGGGGATTTGAAAATGGGATTGATGCAATCTATTCAGATCAAAAGGCTAAATTGATAGTTAACAATGTGGTGACAGAAGAGTTTAAAATTGAAAAAGGAACACAACAAGGTTGCCCTATTTCCCCTCTCCTATTTATTTCGGTCCTGGAGGTGACCTAAATATGATTCGAGGGGACCTGTTGGTGGAAGGAATTCAGGTCGGAGCGAAACAGGACAAACTTAAAGCTTTTGCAGATGACCTAGTTTTGACCCTACAGGAGCCAGAGTCCAGTACGAAAAGGGCATTACAAGTGATTCAAGAGTTTGGTCGGGTGGCGGGATTTAAATTAAACAAACAAAAAACTAAGGTACTGGAAAAAACTTGACAACTTCAGAGTCAGAGAGGTTTCAGAAAGAGACAGAGTTAAATGTGGTGAAAAAAGTTAAATACCTAGGGGTGAACATAACAGCAAAAAATCTGAGTCTATTTAAGGATAATTATGAAAATTGTTGGCTAGAAATTAAGAGGGACTTAGAAAGGTGGTCAAGATTGAAACTTTCCTTGTTGGGTCGAATTGCTGCTATAAAAATGAATGTATTGCCAAGGATGCTGTTTCTTTTTTTCAGACTTTGTGGACAAAATGGAGTGTTTCGGGATGTGGCAAAGAGATATCTCTAAATTTGTCTGGCAGGGCAAAAAGCCCAGAATTAAGTTTAAAATACTAACTGACGCTAAAGAAAGAGGGGGGTTTGCCCTGCCAGACTTAAGGTTGTACTATGAATCAGCAGCTTTCTGCTGGCTGAAAGATTGGCTGCTTCTTGCAAACGCTGATGTCTTAGATTTGGAAGGATTTAATAATGCTTTTGGTTGGCATGCATATTTGTGGTATGACAAGGTTAAGATCCATAAGAACTTCAAGAACCATATTGTTAGGAAAGCAGTGTTCAATGTCTGGACAAAATATTAGGACTTATTAGAAAATAAGACCCCAAGGTGGTTATCACCTATGGAAGCAAATGCAGTGAAAAGACCCAATATCGAGGTCAAATGGCCAAAGTATTGGGAAATATTAGAAAGAGATGGAGACAATTGGAGATTGCAGAGTTTGGAGAGACTAAAAGATAAAGTGCGAGATTGGCTACACTATGCTCTGATTAAAGAGGTTTTTAAACTGGATAAAAAGTTAGGATTCCAGGTGGAAAAATAGAAATTGGAAACAGAACTGTTAGAACCTAAGACTAAATTACTTTCAAGAATGTATAACTTACTGCTGAGGTGGAACACACAGGATGAAACAGTTAAATCAGCTATGATAAATTGGGCACAGGACATTGGGTATAATATTATGTTTGCTGACTGGGAAAAGTTATGGACCACCGGTATGAAGTTTACGGCATGTAATGCCATGAAAGTAAATATTATGAAAATGATATACAGGTGGTACTTGACCCCAGTCAAGCTAGCAAAAATATATCACCTGTCAGACAATAAGTGTTGGAAATGTAAGGAAACTGAAGGAACGTTCTTTCACCTCTGGTGGACCTGCCCTAAGGTTAAGGCCTTCTGGGAAATCATATATAATGAGCTGAAAAAGGTATTTAGAAACCAGAGGCCTTCCTTTTGGGCATTGTTGACCAGAGTGTGTTAAAGAATGATCGAACATTATTTATGTATGCAACAACAGCAGCAAGGATACTTGTCGCAAAGTACTGGAAAACTAGATTTGCCCACGCTGGAAGAATGGCAGATGCAACTGATGGACTATATGGAACCTGCAGAAATGACTGGCAGAATCCGAGACCTGGGAGAGCAAGACGTGGAAGAGGATTGCAAGAAATTTAAGGACTATCTGCAAAAACATTGTAAATTATATGAGTGTTAAGAAGGATGAGAGATTTGAAAATAACAGGGCCCATAAAGTTAGTTGACAAGATTATGAGAATGAGTGAACTTTATGAGAAAAATAAATTTTGAATAAATATTGTGTTAAAATTAGGTCTTAAGACCTAGACAAAAATATTCAAAGTTAGGGACAAAACATTGGAAATGTGTATAATAAGAATTGAAACAAGGTGATAAGTTGCTGGCTAAAGTTTTATAAATGTGGAACGCAAGAGCGGGAGATTTGAGGAAGTCCAAAGGATGAAGAAAAGATGGGTACTACAATATGTTAAATTTTATGTTTGCTTTTTTCTGTCTATTATCTATTTATTCTGTATTTTCTCTATTGTATTAACAAAACTCTTAATAAAATTTTTTTCAAAAAAACACACAAAAAAACAAACAAACACTGAGAAGCCTTTCACCCCGCCTCACTACTTGATATGGAAAAAACTGGAAAAAGCTCTGTGATTGAGGCTACCAACATGGCGCCTTTTTGTACAGTGAATGCTCCCCTGAGAGGTTTGGCGGTCGAAACAGAAGACTTTTTAAAACAGGAAAAGAAATCAGCCCTCGACAATTTAACCGGCAGAAAAAGAATCTTTTGAAAAAATCCCTAAGCCCTGGGGTCACAATTTCATCAAAAATCTGACTTTTGGCCATTCACTAAAAAATGGTGCCAAACGGTTGCAAGTGCTCCCCTGCGAGCTTTGGCGGTCCAAACAGAAGGCTTTTTATCTCAGGAAAAGAAATTAGCCCTCGACAACTTAACCGGCAGAAAAAGATTTTTGTGAAAAAATACCTAAGCCCCGGGGTCACAATTTCATCAAAAATCTGACTTTAGGCCATTCACTCAAAAATGGTGCCAAACGGTTTCAAATGCTCCCCTGAGAGGTTTGGCGGTCGAAACAGAAGGCTTTTTATCTCAGGAAAAGAAATCAGCCCTCGACAACTTAACCGGCAGAAAAAGATTTTTTTGAAATAATCCCAAACCCCGGGGTCACAATTTGATGAAAAATCTGACTTTCGGCCATTCACTCTAAAATGGTGCCAAACGGTTGCAAATGCTCCCCTGAGAGGTTTGGCGGTCGAAACAGAAGGCTTTTTATCTCAGGAAAAGAAATCAGCCTTCGACAACTTAACCAGCAGAAAAAGATTTTTTTTTAAAAGATCCCTAAGCCCCGGGGTCACAATTTCATCAAAAATCTGACTTTCGGCCATTCACTCAAAAATGGTGCCAAACGGTTGCAAATGCTCCCCTGAGAGGTTTGGCGGTCAAAACAGAAGTTTTTTTATCTCAGTAAAAGAAATCAGCCCTCGACAACTTAACCGGCAGAAAAAGATTTTTTTGAAAAAATCCATAAGCCCCGGGCTCACAATTTCATCAAAAATCTGACTTTCGGCCATTCACTTAAAAATTGTGCCTACTGAAGAAAGTAGGAAAAACCACTGGGCCGGTAAGATAAAATCTAACTGAAATCCCTTATTTTGACTACTGGCTCCTCACACAGCTCCTGACTCACGACAGTGTGTTGCCCATCGCTCAGTTCTGACTAAAGGAATTAATGCAGCCACTGCTGGCGGGGACATTTTGGGACCCAAAATATCCAACGCCAGTAAATTCTGGTGTACTTTATAACATAATAGTGTAAACAGGGATCAACATACAAACACTGAGAAGCCATTCCCCCCGCCCCACTACTTTATAAGGAAACAATTGGAAAAACCTCTGTGATTGAGGCTACCAACATGGCGCCTTTTTGTACATCGAACACTTCTGAGGTCATTCTTACTACTGCTTTACTACTGTTTTACGACTACTTTACTACCACTTTACTACTGTTTTACTACTACTTTACTACTACTTTACTACCACTTTACTACTACTTTATTACAGCTTTACTACTACTTTACTACTACTTTACTACCACTTTACTACTACTTTACTACTACTTTACTACTGCTTTACTACTACTTTACTACTACTTTACTACTGCTTTACTACAGCTTTACTACTACTTTACTACCACTTTACTACTACTTTACTACAGCTTTACTACTACTTTACTACTACTTTACTACAGCTTTACTACAGCTTTACTACTACTTTATTACCATTTTACTACTACTTTACTACCACTTTACTACTACTTTACTACTACTTTACTACCATTTTACTACTACTTTACTACTACTTTAGGTTTTTTTTACTATTTTACTACTACTTTACTATCATTTTACTACTTTAGTACAATTTTACTACAACTTTACTACTACTTTAGAGCTATTTTACTATTATTCCACCACTTTACTATTGGACCATTTTACTACCGCTTTACTACTACTTTACTACTATCTTACTGCTGTTTCACTACTGCCTTACTACCATTTTACTACTATTTTATTACTGCGTTACTACTACTTTACTGCTATTTTACTACTATTCCACCACTTTACTATTGTTTTACCATTACTTAACTGCTACTTCACTACTGGTTTACTATTGCTTTACTACCACTTTACTTCCACTTTACTACTGCTACTTTATTACTTTTATACTACTTGACTATTTATACCCCTATTAATTGAGTAGACCTTCCTGAACAATGGCATGCTTGTCTATAGTAACAAATAGTATTGTTACTATTTTATTAATTGTATATACTGCCCTTCATCCGTAGATTTAAGGTTGGTTTACAACTTAAAAATGCAAGGTAAAAAACACAAAATACACAATAAAAACAAGAACAAGAACAAACCAATAAGCCTCCTCCCTCAACCTCTCCTTTGGCTTGTCCTTCACTCATGACTTCTCTCTTGTTCCTTGATCTTAACTTCCCCACTTTTGCAAACCTTCCAGTTGTCCCTAATTTTCCCGGGACAGTCCCAGATTTATTGAAGCTGTCCTGGTTTCTGATGTTATCCTGCTTTTCCTTAGGACGTCCCTATGTTCATGGGAGAAATGTTGGATGGGATGGAGTTATACATAGAATAGAATGATAGAATGATCTCGATACGAATCCAAGGCAGACCTTTTAACATCACAGTAATCCAAGTTTATGCACCAACTACTGGTGCTGAAGAAACTGAAATTGACCAATTCTATGAAGACTAACAACACCTTATAGAAGTGACACCAAAGAAGGATGTTCTTCTCATTATAGGGGATTGGAATGCTAAAGTAGGGAGGCAAGAGATAAAAGGAACAACTGGCAAGTTTGGCCTTGGAGATTAAAACGAAGCAGGGCAAAGGCTAATAGAGTTCTGTCAAGAGAACAAGCTGGTCATCATAAACACGCTTTTCCAACAACACAAGAGACGACTCTACACATGGACATCACCATGGACATCTGACTAAAGGATTTTATGCAGCCACTGCTGGCGGGGACATTTTGGGACCCAAAACATCCAACGCCACTAAATTCTGGTGTACTTTTTAACATAATAGTGTAAACAGGGATCAACATACAAACCTGGAAGGGATGGGAGTGGGACGGGGATTTGAAAATGGGATTGATGCAATCTATTCAGATCAAAAGGCTAAATTGATAGTTAACAATGTGGTGACAGAAGAGTTTAAAATTGAAAAAGGAACACAACAAGGTTGCCCTATTTCCCCTCTCCTATTTATTTCGGTCCTGGAGGTGACCTAAATATGATTCGAGGGGACCTGTTGGTGGAAGGAATTCAGGTCGGAGCGAAACAGTACAAACTTAAAGCTTTTGCAGATGACCTAGTTTTGACCCTACAGGAGCCAGAGTCCAGTACGAAAAGGGCATTACAAGTGATTCAAGAGTTTGGTCGGGTGGCGGGATTTAAATTAAACAAACAAAAAACTAAGGTACTGGAAAAAACTTGACAACTTCAGAGTCAGAGAGGTTTCAGAAAGAGACAGAGTTAAATGTGGTGAAAAAAGTTAAATACCTAGGGGTGAACATAACAGCAAAAAATCTGAGTCTATTTAAGGATAATTATGAAAATTGTTGGCTAGAAATTAAGAGGGACTTAGAAAGGTGGTCAAGATTGAAACTTTCCTTGTTGGGTCGAATTGCTGCTATAAAAATGAATGTATTGCCAAGGATGCTGTTTCTTTTTCAGACTTTACAGATTGTGGACAAAATTCAGTGTTTCGGGAGGTGGCAAAGAGATATCTCTAAATTTGTCTGGCAGGGCAAAAAGCCCAGAATTAAGTTTAAAATACTAACTGACGCTAAAGAAAGAGGGGGGTTTGCCCTGCCAGACTTAAGGTTGTACTATGAATCAGCAGCTTTCTGCTGGCTGAAAGATTGGCTGCTTCTTGAAAACGCTGATGTCTTAGATTTGGAAGGATTTAATAATGCTTTTGGTTGGCATGCATATTTGTGGTATGACAAGGTTAAGATCCATAAGAACTTCAAGAACCATATTGTCAGGAAAGCAGTGTTCAATGTCTGGACAAAATATTAGGACATATTAGAAAATAAGACCCCGAGGTGGTTATCACCTATGGAAGCGAAAGCAGTGAAAAGACCCAATATGGAGGTCAAATGGCCAAAGTATTGGGAAATATTAGAAAGAGATGGAGACAATTGGAGATTGCAGAGTTTGGAGAGACTAAAAGATAAAGTGCGAGATTGGGTACCCTATGCTCAGATCAAAGAGGTTTTTAAACTGGATAAAAAGTTAGGATTCCAGGTGGAAAAATCGAAATTGCAAACAGAACGGTTAGAACCTAAGACTAAATTACTTTCAAGAATGTATAACTTGCTGCTGAGGTGGAACACACAGGATGAAACGGTTAAATCAGCTATGATAAAGTGGGCACAAGACATTGGGTATAATATTATGTTTGCTGACTGGGAAAAGTTATGGACTTTACGGCATTTATGAAGTTTACGGCATGTAATGCCTTGAAAGAAAATATTATGAAAATGACATACAGGTGGTACCTGACCCCAGTCAAGCTAGCAAAAATATATCACCTGTCAGACAATAAGTGTTGGAAATGTAAGGAAACTGAAGGAACGTTCTTTCACCTCTGGTGGACCTTCCCTAAGGTTAAGGCCTTCTGGGAAATGATATATATTGAGCTGAAAAAGGTATTTAGGTATACCTTTCCCAAGAAACCAGAGGTCTTCCTTTTGGGCATTGTTGACCAGAGGGTGTTAAAGAATGATCGAACATTATTTATGTATGCAACAACAGCGGCAAGGATACTTGTCGCTAAGTATTGGAAAACTCTAGATTTGCCCACGCTGGAAGAATGGCAGATGCAACTGATGGACTATATGGAACCTGCAGAAATGACTGGCAGAATCCGAGACCTGGGAGAGCAAGACGTGGAAGAGGATTGGAAGAAATTTAAGGACTATCTGCAAAAACATTGTAAATTATATGAGTGTTAAGAAGGATGAGAGATTTGAAAATAACAGGGCCCATAAAGTTAGTTGACAAGATTATGAGAATGAGTGAACTTTATGAGAAAAATAAATTTTGAATAAATATTGTGTTAAAATTAGGTCTTAAGACCTAGACAAAAATATTCAAAGTTAGGGACAAAACATTGGAAATGTGTATAATAAGAATTGAAACAAGGTGATAAGTTGCTGGCTAAAGTTTTATAAATGTGGAACGCAAGAGCGGGAGATTTGAGGAAGTCCAAAGGATGAAGAAAAGATGGGTACTACAAGATGTTAAATTTTATGTTTGCTTCCCCCCCCCCCCGTCTATTATCTATTTATTCTGTCTTTTCTCTATTGTATTAACAAAACTCTTAATAAAAAAATTTTCAAAACAAAAACAAACAAACACTGAGAAGCCTTTCCCCCCGCCCCACTGCTTGATATGGAAACAACTGGAAAAAGCTCTGTGATTGAGGCTACCAACGTGGCGCCTGTGTGTACAGTGAACACTTCTGAGGTCATTATACTACTACTTTAATACTGTTTTACTACTACTTTACTACTACTTTACTACCGCTTTACTACTACTTGACTACCATTTTACTACTACTTTACTACTACTTTACTACCATTTACTACTACTTTACTGCCATTTTACTACTGCTTTACTACTACTTTGCTACTGTTTTATGATAATTTTACTACTACTTTGCTACTTTACTATAATTTTACTACTACTTTAAAGCTATTTTACTACTATTCCACCACTCAAAAATGGTGCCAAACGGTTGCAAATACTCCCCCGAGAGGTTTGGCGGTCGAAACAGAAGGCTTTTTATCGCAGTAAAAGAAATCAGCCCTCGACAACTTAACCGGCAGAAAAAGATTTTTTTGAAAAAATACCTAAGCCCCGGGGTCACAATTTCATCAAAAATCTGACTTTCGGCCACTCACTCAAAAATGGTGCCAAACGCTTGCAAATGCTCCCCTGAGAGGTTTGGCGGTTGAAACAGAAGGCTTTTTATCAAAGGAAAAGAAATCAGCCCTCGGCAACTTAAACTGCAGAATTATTTTTTTTGAAAAAATCCCTATACCCCAGGGTCACAATTTCATAAAAAAATCTGACTTTCGGCCATTCACTCAAAAATGGTGCCTACTGAAGAAAGTAGGGAAAATCACTGGGCCGGTAAGATATAATCTAACTGAAATCCCTTATTTTGACTACTGGCTCCTCACACAGCTCCTGAATCACGACAGTGTGATGCCCATCGCTTAGTTCTGACTAAAGGAATTAATGCAGCCACTGCTGGCGGGGACATTTTGGGACCCAAAATATCCAACGCCAGTAAATTCTGGTGTACTTTTTAACATAATAGTGTAAACAGGGATCAACATACAAACACTGAGAAGCCATTCCCCCCGCCCCACTACTTTATATGGAAACAATTGGAAAAACCTCTGTGATTGAGGCTACCAACATGGCGCCTTTTTGTACAACGAACACTTCTGAGGTCATTCTTACTACTGTTTACTACTGTTTTAAAGGTGAAGGTAAAGGTACCCCTGCCCGTACGGGCCAGTCTTGACAGACTCTGGGGTTGTGCGCCCATCTCACTCAAGAGGCCAGGGGCCAGCGCTGTCCGGAGACACTTCCGGGTCACGTGGCCAGCGTGACAAAGCTGCATCTGGCGAGCCAGAGCCGCACACGGAAACGCCATTTACCTTCCCGCTGGTAAGCGGTCCCTATTTATCTACTTGAACCCGGAGGTGCTTTCGAACTGCTAGGTTGGCAGGCGCTGGGACCGAGCAGCGGGAGCGCACCCCGCCGCAGGGATTCGAACCGCCGACCTTTCGATCGGCAAGTCCTAGGCTTTAAGCCACAGCGCCACCTGCGTCCCTTACTACTGTTTTACTACAACTTTACTACCACTTTACTACTGCTTTACTACTACTTTATTCCTTCTTTACTACTACTTTACTACTACTTTACTACCATTTTACTACTACTTTACTACTACTTTACTACTGCTTTACTACTACTCTACTACCATTTTACTACTTTACTACTACTTTATTACTACTTTACTACCATTTTACTACTACTTTACTACCATTTTACTACTACCTTACTATCATTTTACTACTACTTTAATACAATTTTACTACAACTTTACTACTACTTTAAAGTTATTTTGCTACTATTCCACCACTTTACTATTGGACCATTTTACTACCGCTTTACTACTTTACTACTATCTTACTGCTGTTTCACTACTGCCTTACTACCATTTTACTACTATTTTACTACTATTTTACTACTGTGTTACTACTACTTTACTGCTATTTTACTACTATTCCACCACTTTACTATTGTTTTACCATTACTTAACTGCTACTTCACTACTGGTTTACTATTGCTTTACTACCACTTTACTTCCACTTTACTACTGCTACTATATTACTTATACTACTTTACTATTTATACCCCTATTAATAGAGTAGACCTTCCTGAACAATGGCATGCTTGTCTATAGTAACAAATAGTATTGTTACTATTTTATTAATTGTATATACTGCCCTTCATCCGTAGATTTAAGGTTGGTTTACAACTTAAAAATGCAAGGTAAAAAACACAAAATACACAATAAAAACAAGAACAAGAACAAACCAATAAGCCTCCTCCCTCAACCTCTCCTTTGGCTTGTCCTTCACTCATGACTTCTCTCTTGTTCCTTGATCTTCCCCACTTTTGCAAACCTTCTAGTTGTCCCTAATTTTCCCGGGACAGTCCCAGATTTATTGAAGCTGTCCTGGTTTCTGATGTTATCCTGCTTTTCCTTAGGACGTCCCTATGTTCATGGGAGAAATGTTGGATGGGATGGAGTTATACATAGAATAGAATGATAGAATGATCTCGATACGAATCCAAGGCAGACCTTTTAACATCACAGTAATCCAAGTTTATGCACCAACTACTGGTGCTGAAGAAACTGAAATTGACCAATTCTATGAAGACTAACCACACCTTATAGAAGTGACACCAAAGAAGGATGTTCTTCTCATTATAGGGGATTGGAATGCTAAAGAAGAAGAAGAAGAAGAAGAGAAGAAGAGTTTGGATTTGATATCCCGCCTTTCACTCCCTTTAAGGAGTCTCAAAGCGGCTAACATTCTCCTTTCCCTTCCTCCCCCACAACAAACACTCTGTGAGGTGAGTGGGGCTGAGAGACTTCAAGGAAGTGTGACTGGCCCAAGGTCACCCAGCAGCTGCATGTGGAGGAGTGGAGACGCGAACCCGGTTACCCAGGATTACGAGACTACCGCTCTTAACCACTACACCACACTGGCTCCAAGTAGGGAGGCAAGAGATAAAAGGAACAACTGGCAAGTTGGGCCTTGGAGATCAAAACGAAGCAGGGCAAAGGCTAATAGAGTTCTGTCAAGAGAACAAGCTGGTCATCACAAACACGTGTTTCCAACAACACAAGAGACGACTCTACATATGGACATCACCAGATGGGCAGCATCGAAATCCGATTGATTATATTCTCTGCAGCCAAAGATGGAGAGGCTCTATACAGTCAGCAAAAACAAGACCTAGAGCTGACTGTGGCTCAGATCATCAGCTTCTTATAGCAACATTCAAACTTAAACTGAAGCAAGTAGGGAAAACCACTGGGCAGGTAAGATATAATCTAAGTCAAATCCCTTATGAATACACAGTGGAAGTGACGAACAGGTTTAAGGATTTAGATTTGGTGGACAGAATGCCTGAAGAACTATGGATGGAGGCTCGTAACATTATACAGGAGGCAGCAACGAAAACCATCCCAATGAAAAGGAAATGCAAGAAAGCAAAGTGGCTGTCCAATGAGGCCTTACAAATAGCGGGGGAGAGAAGGCAAGAAAAATGCGAGGGAGATGGTGAAAGATACAGGAAATTGAATGCAGATTTCCAAAGAATAGCAAGGAGAGACAAGAAGACCTTCTTAAACGAGCAATGCAAAGAAATAGAGGAAAGCAATAGAATGGGAAGAACCAGAGATCTGTTCAAGAAAATTGGAGATATGAAAGGAACATTTCGTACAAAGATTTCCACAATAAAGGACAAAAGTGGAAAGGACCTAACAGAAGCAGAAGACATCAAGAAGAGGTGGCAAGAATACACAGAGGAATTATACCAGAAAGAAATGGATGTCTCGTATACCCCAGGTAGTGTGGTTGCTGACCTTGAGCCAGACATCCTGGAAAGTGAAGTCAAATGGGCCTTAGAAAGCACTGCAAATAACAAGGCCAGTGGAAGTGATGGCATTCCAGCTGAACTATTTAAAAATTTAAAAGATGATGCTGTTAAGGTGCTACACTCAATATGCCAGCAAGTTTGGAAAACTCAGCAGTGGCCAGAGGATTGGAGAAGATCAGTCTACATCCCAATCCCAAAGAAGGGCAGTGCCAAAGAATGCTCCAACTACCGCACAATTGCACTCATTTCACACGCTAGCAAGGTTATGCTTCAAATTCTACAAGGAAGGCTCAAGCAGTATGTGGACCGAGAACTCCCAGAAGTGCAAGCTGGATTTAGAAGAGGCAGAGGAACCAGAGACCAAATTGCAAACATGCGCTGGATTATGGAGAAAGCTAGAGAGTTCCAGAAATACATCTACTTCTGCTTCGTTGACTATGCAAAAGCTTTTGACTGTGTCGACCACGGCAAACTATGGCAAGTTCTTAAAGAAATGGGAGTGCCAGATCACCTCATCTGTCTCCTGAGAAATCTCTATGTGGGACAAGAAGCTACAGTTAGAACTGGATATGGAACAACTGATTGGTTCAAAATTGGGAAAGGAGTACGACAAGGCTGTATTTTGTCTCCCTGCTTATTTAACTTATATGCAGAATTCATCATGCGAAAGGCTGGGCTGGATGAATCCCTAGCCGGAATTAAGATTGCCGGAAGAAATATCAACAACCTCAGATATGCAGATGACACAACCTTGATGGCAGAAAGTGAGGAGGAATTAAAGAACCTTTTAATGAGGGTGAAAGAGGAGAGCGCAAAATATGGTCTGAAGCTCAACATCAAAAAAACGAAGATCATGGCCACTGGTCCCATCACCTCCTGGCAAATAGAAGGGGAAGAAATGGAGGTAGTGAGAGATTTTACTTTCTTGGGCTCAATGATCACTGCAGATGGTGACAGCAGCCACGAAATTAAAAGACGCCTGCTTCTTGGGAGAAGGGCAATGACAGGCCTAGACAGCATCTTGAGAAGTAGAGACATCACCTTGCCAACAAAGGTTCGTATAGTTAAAGCTATGGTTTTCCCAGTAGTGATGTATGGAAGTGAGAGCTGGACCATAAAGAAGGCTGATCGCCGAAGAATTGATGCTTTTGAATTATGGTGCTGGAGGAGACTCTTGAGAGTCCCATGGACTGCAAGAAGATCAAACCTCTCCATACTGAAGGAAATCAACCCTGAGTGCTCACTGGAAGGACAGATTGTGAAGCTGAGGCTCCAGTACTTTGGCCACCTCATGAGAAGAGAAGACTCCCTGGAGAAGACCCTGATGTTGGGAAAGATGGAGGGCACAAGGAGAAGGGGACGGCAGAGGACGAGATGGTTGGATAATGTTTTCGAGGTTACCAGCATGAGTTTGAGCAAACTGCGGGAGGCAGTGGAGGACAGAGGTGCCTGGCGTTCTCTGGTCCATGAGGTCACGAAGAGTCGGACACGACTAAACGACTAAACAACAACAACAACAATAATGCTTTTGGTTGGCATGCATATTTGTGGTATGACAAGGTTAAGATCCATAAGAACTTCAAGAACCATATTGTCAGGAAAGCAGTGTTCAATGTCTGGACAAAATATTAGGACATATTAGAAAATAAGACCCCGAGGTGGTTATCACCTATGGAAGCGAAAGCAGTGAAAAGACCCAATATGGAGGTCAAATGGCCAAAGTATTGGGAAATATTAGAAAGAGATGGAGACAACTGGAGATTGCAGAGTTTGGAGAGACTAAAAGATAAAGTGCGAGATTGGCTACACTATGCTCAGATCAAAGAGGTTTTTACACTGGATAAAAAGTTAGGATTCCAGGTGGAAAAATCGAAATTGGAGACAGAACTGTTAGAACCTAAGACTAAATTACTTTCAAGAATGTATAACTTGCTGCTGAGGTGGAACACACCGGATGAAACGGTTAAATCAGCTATGATAAAGTGGGCACAGGACATTGGGTATAATATTATGTTTGCTGACTGGGAAAAGTTATGGACTTTACGGCATGTATGAAGTTTACGGCATGTAATGCCTTGAAAGAAAATATTATGAAAATGATATACAGGTGGTACCTGACCCCAGTCAAGCTAGCAAAAATATATCACCTGTCAGACAATAAGTGTTGGAAATGTAAGGAAACTGAAGGAACGTTCTTTCACCTCTGGTGGACCTGCCCTAAGGTTAAGGCCTTCTGGGAAATGATATATAATGAGCTGAAAAAGGTATTTAGGTATACCTTTCCCAAGAAACCAGAGGCCTTCCTTTTGGGCATTGTTGACCAGAGGGTGTTAAAGAATGATCGAACATTATTTATGTATGCAACAACAGCAGCAAGGATACTTGTCGCTAAGTATTGGAAAACTCTAGATTTGCCCACGCTGGAAGAATGGCAGATGCAACTGATGGACTATATGGAACCTGCAGAAATGACTGGCAGAATCCGAGACCTGGGAGAGCAAGACGTGGAAGAGGATTGGAAGAAATTTAAGGACTATCTGCAAAAACATTGTAAATTATATGAGTGTTAAGAAGGATGAGAGATTTGAAAATAACAGGGCCCATAAAGTTAGTTGACAAGATTATGAGAATGAGTGAACTTTATGAGAAAAATAAATTTTGAATAAATATTGTGTTAAAATTAGGTCTTAAGACCTAGACAAAAATATTCAAAGTTAGGGACAAAACATTGGAAATGTGTATAATAAGAATTGAAACAAGGTGATAAGTTGCTGGCTAAAGTTTTATAAATGTGGAACGCAAGATTTGAGGAAGTCCAAAGGATGAAGAAAAGATGGGTACTACAAGATGTTAAATTTTATGTTTGCTTTTCCCCCCCCCCCCTGTCTATTATCTATTTATTCTGTCTTTTCTCTATTGTATTAACAAAACTCTTAATAAAAAAAATTTCAAAACAAAAACAAACAAACACTGGGAAGCCTTTCCCCCCGCCCCACTACTTGATATGGAAACAACTGGAAAAAGCTCTGTGATTGAGGCTACCAACATGGTGCCTTTTTGTACAGTGAACACTTCTGAGATCATTATACTACTACTTTAATACTGTTTTACTACTACTTTACTACTACTTTACTACCGCTTTACTACTACTTGACTTCCATTTTACTACTACTTTACTACTACGTTACTACCATTTACTACTACTTTACTGCCATTTTACTACTGCTTTACTACTACTTTGCTACTGTTTTACGATAATTTTACTACTACTTTGCTACTTTACTATAATTTTACTACTACTTTACTACTACTTTAAAGCTATTTTACTACTATTCCACCACTCAAAAATGGTGCCAAACGGTTGCAAATGCTCCCCCGAGAGGTTTGGCGGTTGAAACAGAAGGCTTTTTATCTCAGTAAATGAAATCAGCCCTCGACAACTTAACCGGCAGAAAAAGACTTTTTTGAAAAAATACCTAAGCCCCGGGGTCACAATTTCATCAAAAATCTGACTTTCGGCCATTCACTCAAAAATGGTGCCAAACGGTTGCAAATGCTCCCCTGAGAGGTTTGGCGGTCGAAACAGAAGGCTTTTTATCAAAGGAAAAGAAATCAGCAGAGGACAGAGGTGCCTGGCGTGCTCTGGTCCATGGGGTCACGAAGAGTCGTACACGACTAAACGACTAAACAACAACAACATAGGGAAGTTTTTTTTAATGTTTACTGTTTTATTACCTTTTTATATGTTTTGGAAGCCGCCCAGAGTGGCTAGAGCAACCCAGGCAGATGGATGTGGTATAAATACAGTGGTACCTCGGGTTACATATGCTTCAGGTTACAGATGCTTCAGCTTACAGATGCTTCAGGCTACAACTCCGCTAACCCAGAAATAGTGCTTCAGGTTAAGAAATTTGCTTCAGGATGAGAACAGAAATCGTGATCCGGCGGCGCGGCGACAGCAGGAGGCCCCATTAGCTAAAGTGGTGCTTCAGGTTAAGAACAGTTTCAGTTTAAGAACGGACCTCCGGAACGAATTAAGTACTTAACCTGAGGTACCACTGTAGTAAAATTGTTGTTTCAGAACAGGGCACCCCTATTTCCTCCGAGAAATGTTGGAGGGTATGCTTTTGTCCTCACCTCAGTTTTGACTACTGGCTCCTCACACAGCTCCTGACTCACGACAGTGTGTTGCCCATCGCTCAGTTCTGACTAAAGGATTTTATGCAGCCACTGCTGGCGGGGACATTTTGGGACCCAAAATATCCAACGCCACTAAATTCTGGTGTACTTTTTAACATAATAGTGTAAACAGGGATCAACATACAAACACTGAGAAGCCTTTCCCCCCGCCCCACTACTTGATATGGAAACAACTGGAAAAACCTCTGTGATTGAGGCTACCAACATGGCGCCTTTTTGTACAGTGAACACTTCTGAGGTCATTCTTAATACTACTTTACTACTGCTTTACTACTACTTTACTACCGCTTTACTATTACTTGACTACCATTTTACTACTACTTTACTACTACATTACTACCATTTTACTACTACTTTACTGCCATTTTACTACTGCTTTACTACTACTTCACTACTGTTTTACGATAATTTTACTACTACTTTGCTACTTTACTATAATTTTACTACTACTTTACTACTACTTTAAAGCTATTTTACTACTATTCCACCACTCAAAAATGGTGCCAAACGGATGCAAATGCACCCCTGAGAGCTTTGGCGGTCGAAACAGCAGGCTTTTTATCACAGGAAAAGAAATCAGCCCTCGACAACTTAACTTGCAGATTTTTTTTTTTAAAAAAAAAAATCCCTAAGCCCCGCGGTCACAATTTCAAAAAAAATCTGACTTATTGCCATTTTACTACTGCTTTACTACTACTTCACTACTGTTTTACGATAATTTTACTACTACTTTGCTACTTTACTATAATTTTACTACTACTTTACTACTACTTTAAAGCTATTTTACTACTATTCCACCACTCAAAAATGGTGCCAAACGGTTGCAAACCTGAGAGGTTTGGCGGTCGAAACAGAAGTCTTTTTATCTCAAGAAAAGAAATCATCCCTCGACAACTTAACCGGCAGAAAAAGATTCTTTTGAAAAAATCCCTAAGCCCTGGGGTCACAATTTCATCAAAAATCTGACTTTCGGCCATTCATTCAAACATGGTGCCTACTGAAGAAAGTAGGGAAAACCACTGGGCCGGTAAGATATAATTTTACTACTACTTTAAAGCTATTTTACTACTATTCCACCACTCAAAAATGGTGCCAAACGGTTGCAAATGCTCCCCCGAGAGGTTTGGCGGTCGAAACAGAAGGCTTTTTATCTCAGTAAAAGAAATCAGCCCTCGACAACTTAACCGGCTGAAAAAGATTTTTTTGAAAAAATACCTAAGCCCCGGGGTCACAATTTCATCAAAAATCTGACTTTCGGCCATTCACTCAAAAATGGTGCCAAACGGCCATTCACTCAAAAATGGTGCCAAAAATGGTTGCCAAACGGTTGCAAATGCTCCCCTGAGAGGTTTGGCGGTCGAAACAGAAGGCTTTTTATCAAAGGAAAAGAAATCAGCAGAGGACAGAGGTGCCTGGCGTGCTCTGGTCCATGGGGTCACGAAGAGTCGTACACGACTAAACGACTAAACAACAACAACATAGGGAAGTTTTTTTTAATGTTTACTGTTTTATTACCTTTTTATATGTTTTGGAAGCCGCCCAGAGTGGCTAGAGCAACCCAGGCAGATGGATGTGGTATAAATACAGTGGTACCTCGGGTTACATATGCTTCAGGTTACAGATGCTTCAGCTTACAGATGCTTCAGGCTACAGACTCCGCTAACCCAGAAATAGTGCTTCAGGTTAAGAAATTTGCTTCAGGATGAGAACAGAAATCGTGATCCGGCGGCGCGGCGACAGCAGGAGGCCCCATTAGCTAAAGTGGTGCTTCAGGTTAAGAACAGTTTCAGTTTAAGAACGGACCTCCGGAACGAATTAAGTACTTAACCTGAGGTACCACTGTAGTAAAATTGTTGTTTCAGAACAGGGCACCCCTATTTTCCTCGGAGAAATGTTGGAGGGTATGCTTTTGTCCTCACCTCAGTTTTGACTACTGGCTCCTCAGACAGCTCCTGACTCACGACAGTGTGTTGCCCATCGCTCAGTTCTGACTAAAGGATTTTATGCAGCCACTGCTGGCGGGGACATTTTGGGACCCAAAATATCCAACGCCACTAAATTCTGGTGTACTTTTTAACATAATAGTGTAAACAGGGATCAACATACAAACACTGAGAAGCCTTTCCCCCCGCCCCACTACTTGATATGGAAACAACTGGAAAAACCTCTGTGATTGAGGCTACCAACATGGCGCCTTTTTGTACAGTGAACACTTCTGAGGTCATTCTTAATACTACTTTACTACTGCTTTACTACTACTTTACTAACGCTTTACTACTACTTGACTACCATTTTACTACTACTTTACTACTACGTTACTACCATTTTACTACTACTTTACTGCCATTTTACTACTGCTTTACTACTACTTCACTACTGTTTTACGATAATTTTACTACTACTTTGCTACTTTACTATAATTTTACTACTACTTTACTACTACTTTAAAGCTATTTTACTACTATTCCACCACTCAAAAATGGTGCCAAACGGATGCAAACCTGAGAGGTTTGGCAGTCGAAACAGAAGTCTTTTTATCTCAAGAAAAGAAATCATCCCTCGACAACTTAACCGGCAGAAAAAGATTCTTTTGAAAAAATCCCTAAGCCCTGGGGTCACAATTTCATCAAAAATCTGACTTTCGGCCATTCACTCAAAAATGGTGCCAAACGGTTGCAAATGCTCCCCTGAGAGGTTTGGCGGTCGAAACAGAAGGCTTTTTATCAAAGGAAAAGAAATCAGCAGAGGACAGAGGTGCCTGGCGTGCTCTGGTCCATGGGGTCACGAAGAGTCGTACACGACTAAACAACTAAACAACAACAACATAGGGAAGTTTTTTTTAATGTTTACTGTTTTATTACCTTTTTATATGTTTTGGAAGCCGCCCAGAGTGGCTAGAGCAACCCAGGCAGATGGATGTGGTATAAATACAGTGGTACCTCGGGTTACATATGCTTCAGGTTACAGATGCTTCAGCTTACAGATGCTTCAGGCTACAGACTCCGCTAACCCAGAAATAGTGCTTCAGGTTAAGAAATTTGCTTCAGGATGAGAACAGAAATCGTGATCCGGCGGGGCGGCGACAGCAGGAGGCCCCATTAGCTAAAGTGGTGCTTCAGGTTAAGAACAGTTTCAGTTTAAGAACGGACCTCCGGAATGAATTAAGTACTTAACCTGAGGTACCACTGTAGTAAAATTGTTGTTTCAGAACAGGGCACCCCTATTTTCCTTGGAGAAATGTTGGAGGGTATGCTTTTGTCCTCACCTCAGTTTTGACTACTGGCTCCTCACACAGCTCCTGACTCACGACAGTGTGTTGCCCATCGCTCAGTTCTGACTAAAGGATTTTATGCAGCCACTGCTGGCGGGGACATTTTTGGACCCAAAATATCCAACGCCACTAAATTCTGGTGTACTTTTTAACATAATAGTGTAAACAGGGATCAACATACAAACACTGAGAAGCCTTTCCCCCCGCCCCACTACTTGATATGGAAACAACTGGAAAAACCTCTGTGATTGAGGCTACCAACATGGCGCCTTTTTGTACAGTGAACACTTCTGAGGTCATTCTTAATACTACTTTACTACTGCTTTACTACTACTTTACTACCGCTTTACTACTACTTGACTACCATTTTACTACTACTTTACTACTACGTTACTACCATTTTACTACTACTTTACTGCCATTTTACTACTGCTTTACTACTACTTCACTACTGTTTTACGATAATTTTACTACTACTTTGCTACTTTACTATAATTTTACTACTACTTTACTACTACTTTAAAGCTATTTTACTACTATTCCACCACTCAAAAATGGTGCCAAACGGATGCAAATGCACCCCTGAGAGGTTTGGCGGTCGAAACAGCAGGCTTTTTATCACAGGAAAAGAAATCAGCCCTCGACAACTTAACTTGCAGATTTTCTTTTTTTAAAAAAAAATCCCTAAGCCCCGCGGTCACAATTTCAAAAAAAATCTGACTTATTGCCATTTTACTACTGCTTTACTACTACTTCACTACTGTTTTACGATAATTTTACTACTACTTTGCTACTTTACTATAATTTTACTACTACTTTACTACTACTTTAAAGCTATTTTACTACTATTCCACCACTCAAAAATGGTGCCAAACGGTTGCAAACCTGAGAGGTTTGGCGGTCGAAACAGAAGTCTTTTTATCTCAAGAAAAGAAATCATCCCTCGACAACTTAACCGGCAGAAAAAGATTCTTTTGAAAAAAATCCCTAAGCCCTGGAGTCACAATTTCATCAAAAATCTGACATTCGGCCATTCATTCAAACATGGTGCCTACTGAAGAAAGTAGGAAAAACCACTGGGCCGGTAAGATAAAATCTAACTGATATCCCTTATTTTGACTACTGGCTCCTCACACAGCTCCTGACTCACGACAGTGTGTTGCCCATCGCTCAGTTCTGACTAAAGGAATTAATGCAGCCACTGCTGGCGGGGACATTTTGGGACCCAAAATATCCAACGCCAGTAAATTCTGGTGTACTTTTTAACAGAATAGTGTAAACAGGGATCAACATACAAACCTGGAAGGGATGGGAGTGGGACGGGGATTTGAAAATGGGATTGATGCAATCTATTCAGATCAAAAGGCTAAATTGATAGTTAACAATGTGGTGACAGAAGAGTTTAAAATTGAAAAAGGAACACAACAAGGTTGCCCTATTTCCCCTCTCCTATTTATTTCGGTCCTGGAGGTGCTCCTAAATATGATTCGAGGGGACCGGTTGGTGGAAGGAATTCAGGTCGGAGCGAAACAGTACAAACTTAAAGCTTTTGCAGATGACCTAGTTTTGACCCTACAGGAGCCAGAGTCCAGTACGAAAAGGGCATTACAAGTGATTCAAGAGTTTGGTCGGGTGGCGGGATTTAAATTAAACAAACAAAAAACTAAGGTACTGGAAAAAAACTTGACAACTTCAGAGTCAGAGAGGTTTCAGAAAGAGACAGGGGTTAAATGTGGTGAAAAAAGTTAAATACCTAGGGTGAACATAACAGCAAAAAATCTGAGTCTATTTAAGGATAACTATGAAAAGTATTGGCTAGAAATTAAGTTGCTGGCTAAGGTTTTATAAATGTGGAACGCAAGAGCGGGAGATTTGAGGAAGTCCAAAGGATGAAGAAAAGATGGGTACTACAAGATATTAAATTTTATGTTTGCTTTTCCCCCCCTGTCTATTATCTATTTATTCTGTCTTTTCTCTATTGTATTAACAAAACTCTTAATAAAAATTTTTTCAAAACAAAACAAACAAACACTGAGAAGCCTTTCCCCCCGCCCCACTACTTGATATGGAAACAACTGGAAAAAGCTCTGTGATTGAGGCTACCAACATGGCGCCTTTTTGTACAGTGAACACTTCTGAGGTCATTATACTACTACTTTAATACTGTTTTACTACTACTTTACTACTACTTTACTACCGCTTTAGTACTACTTGACTACCATTTTACTACTACTTTACTACTACTTTACTACCATTTACTACTACTTTACTGCCATTTTACTACTGCTTTACTACTACTTTGCTACTGTTTTACGATAATTTTACTACTACTTTGCTACTTTACTATAATTTTACTACTACTTTACTACTACTTTAAAGCTATTTTACTACTATTCCACCACTCAAAAATGGTGCCAAACGGTTGCAAATGCTCCCCCGAGAGGTTTGGCGGTTGAAACAGAAGGCTTTTTATCTCAGTAAAAGAATTCAGCCGTCGACAACTTAACCGGAAGAAAAAGATTTTTTTGAAAAAATACCTAAGCCCCGGGGTCACAATTTCATCAAAAATCTGATTTTCGGCCATTCACTCAAAAATGGTGCCAAACCGTTGCAAATGCTCCCCTGAGAGGTTTGGCGGTCGAAACAGAAGGCTTTTTATCAAAGGAAAAGAAATCAGCAGAGGACAGAGGTGCCTGGCGTGCTCTGGTCCATGGGGTCACGAAGAGTCGTACACGACTAAACGACTAAACAACAACACCATAGGGAAGGTTTTTTTAATGTTTACTGTTTTATTACCTTTTTATATGTTTTGGAAGCCGCCCAGAGTGGCTAGAGCAACCCAGGCAGATGGATGTGGTATAAATACAGTGGTACCTCGCGTTACATATGCTTCAGCTTACAGATGCTTCAGGCTACAGACTCCGCTAACCCAGAAATACTGCTTCAGGTTAAGAAATTTGCTTCAGGATGAGAACAGAAATAGTGATCCGGTGGCGCGGCGACAGCAGGAGGCCCCTTAGCTAAAGTGGTGCTACTACTACTTTACTACTACTTTACTACCGCTTTACTACTACTTGATTACCATTTTACTACTACTTTACTACTACTTTACTACCATTTTACTACTACTTTAATGCCATTTTACTACTGCTTTACTACTACTTCACTACTGTTTTACGATAATTTTACTACTACTTTGCTACTTTACTATAATTTTACTACTACTTTACAACTACTTTAAAGCTATTTTACTACTATTCCACCACTCAAAAATGGTGCCAAACGGTTCCAAATGCTCCCCCGAGAGGTTTGGCGCTCGAAACAGAAGGCTTTTTAATTCAGTAAAAGAAATCAGCCCTCGACAACTTAACCGGCAGGAAAAGATTTTTTTGAAAAAATACCTAAGCCCCGGGGTCACAATTTCATCAAAAATCTGACTTTCGGCCATTCACTTAAAAATTGTGCCTACTGAAGAAAGTAGGAAAAACCACTGGGCCGGTAAGATAAAATCTAACTGCTATCCCTTATTTTGACTACTGGCTCCTCACACAGCTCCTGACTCACGACAGTGTGTTGCCCATCGCTCAGTTCTGACTAAAGGAATTAATGCAGCCACTGCTGGCGGAGACATTTTGGGACCCAAAATATCCAACACCAGTAAATTCTGGTGTACTTTTTAACATAATAGTGTAAACAGGGATCAACATACAAATACTGAGAAGCCATTCCCCCCGCCCCACTACTTTATATGGAAACAATTGGAAAAACCTCTGTGATTGAGGCTACCAACATGGCGCCTTTTTGTACATCGAAAACTTCTGAGGTCATTCTTACTACTGCTTTACTACTGTTTTACCATTACTTTACTACCACTTTACTACAGCTTTACTACTACTTTTCTACTACTTTACTACAGCTTTACTACTGCTTTACTACTACTTTACTACTGCTTTACTACAGCTTTACTACTACTTTATTGCTACTTTACTACAGCTTTACTACAGCTTTACTACTACTTTACTACAGCTTTACTACAGCTTTACTACAGCTTTACTACTACTTTACTACAGCTTTACTTCTACTTTACTACCATTTTACTACTACTTTACTACTACTTTACTACCACTTTACTACTACTTTACTACTACTTTACTACCACTTTACTACTACTTTACTACTACTTTAGGTTTTTTTTACTATTTTACTAATACTTTACTATCATTTTACTACTACTTTAGTACTACTTTACTACAACTTTAGAGCTATTTTACTATTATTCCACCACTTTACTATTGGACCATTTTACTACCGCTTTACTACTATCTTACTCCTGTTTCACTACTGCCTTACTACCATTTTATTACTATTTTATTACTGCGTTACTTCTACTTTACTGCTATTTTACTAATATTCCACCACTTTACTATTGTTTTAACATTACTTAACTGCTACTTCACTACTGGTTTACTATTGCTTTACTACCACTTTACTTCCACTTTACTACTGCTACTTTATTACTTTTATACTACTTGACTATTTATACCCCTATTAATTGAGTAGACCTTCCTGAACAATGGCATGCTTGTCTACAGTAACAAATAGTATTGTTACTATTTTGCATTTCCTTTTCATTGGGATGCAGAGAATATAATCAATCTGATTTCGATGCTGCCCATCTGGTGATGTCCATGTGTAGAGTCGTCTCTTGTGTTGTTGGAAAAGCGTGTTTGTGATGACCAGCTTGCTCTCTTGACAGAACTCTATTAGCCTTTGCCCTGCTTCGTTTTGATCTCCAAGGCCCAACTTGCCAGTTGTTCCTTTTATCTATTGCCTCCCTACTTTAGCATTCCAATCCCCTATAATGAGAAGAACATCCTTCTTTGGTGTCACTTCTATAAGGTGTTTTTAGTCTTCATAGAATTGGTCAATTTCAGTTTCTTCAGCACCAGTAGTTGCTGCATAAACTTGGATTACTGTGATGTTAAAAGGTCTGCCTTGGATTCGTATCGAGATCATTCTATCATTCTATTCTATGTATAACTCCATCCCATCCAACATTTCTCCCATGAACATAGGGACGTCCTAAGGAAAAGCAGGATAACATCAGAAACCAGGACAGCTTCAATAAATCTGGGACTGTCCCGGGAAAATTAGGGACAACTGGAAGGTTTGCAAAACTGGGGAAGTTAAGATCAAGGAACAAGAGAGAAGTCCTGAGTGAAGGACAAGCCAAAGGAGAGGTTGAGGGAGGAGGCTTATTGGTTTGTTCTTGTTCTTGTTTTTATTGTGTATTTTGTGTTTTTTACCTTGCATTTTTAAGTTGTAAACCAACCTTAAATCTACGGATGAAGGGCAGTATATACAATTAATAAAATAGTAACAATATTATTTGTTATTATAGACAAGCATGCCATTGTTCAGGAAGGTCTACTCTATTAATAGGGGTATAAATCGTAAAGTAGTATAAGTAATAAAGTAGCAGTAGTAAAGTGGAAGTAAAGTGGTAGTAAAGCAATAGTAAACCAGTAGTGAAGTAGCAGTTAAGTAATGGTAAAACAATAGTAAAGTGGTGGAATAGTAGTAAAATAGCAGTAAAGTAGTAGTAACGCAGTAGTAAAATAGTAGTAAAATGGTAGTAAGGCAGTAGTGAAACAGCAGTAAGATAGTAGTAAAGTAGTAATAAAGCGGTAGTAAAATGGTCCAATAGTAAAGTGGTGGAATAGTAGTAAAATAGCTCTAAAGTACTAGTAAAGTTGTAGTAAAATTGTACTAAAGTAGTAGTAAAATGGTAGTAAAGTAGTAGTAAAGTAGTAGTAAAGTGGTAGGAAAGCTGTAGTAAAGCAGTAGTAAAGCTGTAGTAAAACAGTAGTAAAGTAGTAGTAAAACAGTAGTAAAGTAGTAGTAAAACAGTAGTAAAGCAGTAGTAAGAATTACCTCAGAAGTGTTCGATGTACAAAAAGGCGCCATGTTGGTAGCCTCAATCACAGAGGTTTTTCCAATTGTTTCCATATAAAGTAGTGGGGCGGGGGGAATGGCTTCTCAGTGTTTGTATGTTGATACCTGTTTACACTATTATGTTAAAAAGTACACCAGAATTTATTGGCGTTCGATATTTTGGGTCCCAAAATGTCCCGCCAGCAGTGGCTGCATTAATTCCTTTAGTCAGAACTGAGCGATGGGCAACACACTGTCGTGAGTCAGGAGCTGTGTGAGGAGCCAGTAGTCAAAATATGGGATTTCAGTTAGATTATATCTTAGCGGCCCAGTGGTTTTTCCTACATTCTTCAGTAGGCACAATTTTTAAGTGAATGGCCGAAAGTCAGATTTTTGATGAAATTGTGACCCCGGGGCTTAGGGATTTTTTCAAAAAAATCTTTTTCTGCCGGTTAAGTTGTCGAGGGCTGATTTCTTTTACTGAGATAAAAAGCCTTCTATTTTGACCGCCAAACCTCTCAGGGGAGCATTTGCAACCGTTTGGCAGCATTTTTTTTTTTTATAAAGATATTTATTAGGGTTTTTTTATAAAAAATACAAAAATAATAAACAACGTTCCTTTTGTCTTAACAAATTTTCAAACCTTTTTGGACTTCCTCACGTTTCCCGTTCACACTTACATTGTCAATACATTTTTCCAAGCAAATTATCATGTAATTTATAGTCGCTCTTTTAAATGATAAATAACAATTCTTCAGCAATTTTTGTTTTCTAAAATCTCACTTATCTTCCAATTCAAATCCAGATTAGTGATGGCCAATTTTTTGTAATCAAGCACCCTTCTTAACATTCCACCAAATTACAATATTTTTGTAAATAAATCTTAAATTTCCTCCAATCTTCTTCAATCTTTTCTTCTCCCAAGTCTCGGATTCTGCCGGTCATTTCCGCCAGTTGCATATAGTCCATCAGCTGCATCTGCCATTCTTCCAGTGTGGGTAAATCTTGAGTTTTCCAGTTCTTAGCGATGAGTATCCTTGCTGCCGTTGTAGCATACATAAAGAATGTTCGGTCCTTCTTTAACACCTTCTGGCCGACTATACCCAGGAGGAAGGCCTCTGGTTTCTTAGTGAAAGTATACTTAAATACTTTTTTCAGCTCGTTATATATCATTTCCCAGAAGGCCTTCACTTTCGGGCAAGTCCACCAGAGGTGAAAGAATGTTCCTTCATTTTCCTTACATTTCCAACATTTATTTTCGGACAAGTGGTATATTTTAGCAAGTTTAACAGGGGTCATGTACCATCTATATATCATTTTCATTACATTTTCCTTCAGAGCATTACATGCAGTGAAGTTCAGCCCAGTGGTCCACAACCTTTCCCAGTCTTCAAACATAATATTATACCCAATGTCCTGTGCCCATCTTATCATAGCAGATTTAACCATTTCATCTTGTGTGTTCCATTTCAACAGCAAGTTATACATTCTTGATAATATCTTACTCTTTGGTTCTAACAGTTCTGTCTCTAACTTCGATTTTTCCACCTGGAATCCTAACTTTTTGTCATTTTTAAAAACTTCTTTAATCTGAGCATAATGTAACCAGTCTAGCACTTTACCCTTCATTTTCTCCAAACTCTGCAATTTCCAATTGTCACCATCTTTTTCTAATATTTCCCAATACTTTGGCCAATTGGCCTCCATATTGAGTCTCTTCCGGGCCTTAGCCTCCAGAGGTGAAAGCCACCTTGGGGTTTTGTTTTCCAACAAGTCTTTGTATTTTGTCCAGACATTAAATACAGCTTTCCTGACAATATGGTTCTTAAAGGCCTTATTGGTCTTAACTTTGTCATACCATAGATATGCATGCCAACCAAATGCATTGTTGAAACCTTCCAGATCCAACACATCCGTGTCTTCAAGAAGTAGCCAGTCCTTGAGCCAGCAGAAAGCTGCTGCTTCATAGTACAACTTTAAGTCCGGCAGGGCAAAGCCACCTCTTTCTTTCGCATCAGTTAGTATCTTAAACTTAATTCTAGGCTTTTTGCCCTGCCAGACAAATTTAGAAATATCTCTCTGCCACTTCCTGAAGCACTCCGTCTTATCCACAATTTGTAATGTTTGAAACAAAAACAACATCTTTGGCAATACATTCATCTTAATAGCGGCAATTCGGCCTAGCAAAGAAAGTTTCAATTTTGTCCAACAGTCCAAGTCTCTCTTAATTTCAGACCAGCATTTTTCATAATTATCCTTAAATAGACTCAGATTTTTTGCTGTTATATTTACCCCTAGGTACTAAACTTTTTTCACCAATGTTAGTTCTGTTTCTTTCTGAAACCGTTCTGACTCTATGTCTGTCAAATTTTTCCCTAATACTTTAGTTTTCTGTTTATTTAATTTAAATCCCGCCACCCGACCAAAGTCTTGAATCAATTCCAAAACTCTTTTTGTACTAGATTCTGGCTCCTGCAGGGTCAAAACTAGGTCATCTGCAAAAGCTTTAAGTTTATATTGTTTCGCTCCGACCTGAATCCCTTGCACCAACCGGTCCCCTCTAATAAGATTCAGGAGCACCTCCAGGACTGTAATAAACAACAGCGGGGAAATTGGGCAGCCTTGTCGTGTTCCTTTTTCAATTTTAAACCCTTCCGTAACCACATTGTTGACTATCAGTTTTGCCTTTTGTTCTGAGTATATCGCATCAATCCCGTTTTCAAAACCCCTCCCCACTCCCATTTCTTTTAAATTTCCCTTCATAAATTTCCAAGAGATATTGTCAAAGGCCTTCTCCGCATCTATAAAAACTAACACTGCTTTGGTATTAATTTCTGTTTGCAACAGCTCCAAAATGTCAATAATATTCCTTGTATTAGCAAACATGTGTCTGCCTGGGAGAAAGCCTGCTTAGTCCTTGTGTATTACTTCACTTAAAACTCTTTTAAGTCTGTTTGCCAAAACATCAGCAAATATTTTGTAATCCACATTTAGAAGGGAGATGGGACGGTAGTTCTTAAGCTGTGTCTTTTCAGTTTCTGATTTTGGTATCAATGTGATAAAGGCTTCTTTCCACGATTCCGGCGCCTTCTTCCCCTCCATAATCTCATTGCTGACCTCCATCAGTGGTTGTATCAGATAGTCATTTAATGTCTTATAATACTTGGAGGTCAAACCATCTGGCCCTGGAGATTTGCCCAGTTTCATGTTCTGAATGGCAAGTTCAATCTCTTGTCGAGTTATTTTGCTATTCAGGAGTGTTCTATTTTCCTGTGACAGTTTTTTGAGCCCATTTTTTTCCAAGAATTGTTTAATTTCAATCTCATTTTGCGGCCCTTGAGTGTATAGTTTTTTGAAATATTTCTGGAAACACTTTCTAATTTCCACGGGGTTCTGGATATTTCTTCCTTCAATTTCCAAATTTGTTACTGTATTCAACTTTTGCCTCTTTTTCAACTGCCAAGCCAGCAGTTTCCCACATTTGTTTGCCGATTCAAACGTTTTTTGTCTCATCAACTTAATCTTCCATTCAATTTTCTGATTTATCAATTTAAAATATTGTGCCTGGTGGAGTTTAATTTCTCTCAAGATCGGCTGCGATTTTGGATTTGCTCTTAATTTCTTCTCTAGTTCTTTGATTTTCTCCAAAATCCTGTCTTTCTTTTCATTCTGTGTTCTTTTCTTTATAGAATTCTGTTGTATCAAGAACCCTCTCATGACCGCTTTACTTGCATCCCAGATTGTTCTTTTTTCCACCGTCGTATTCAAATTTATTTCAAAGTAGTCCTTTATAACTTTTTGGGCCTTCTTAATGATCTCTTGATCTCTGAACAAGTTGTCATTCATCTTCCATCTAAAGGAACCGGTTGGTACTAGTATCATGTCCATTTTCAAAGCATTATGGTCGGAGCAGGTCTTTGGGCAGATTTCCACTTTTCTCACCTTAGGTGCCAGACCTCTAGAAATCCATATTTGGTCGATTCTTGTCCATGTCAGCTGGGCTTCAGAAAAGAATGTTCCTTCTTTTCCCAAGGGGTTCTTTGTTCTCCATATATCAATCCAGTCCATATTATCTGTCATTTCAAAAAAGGTCTTTGGTAGTCTGCCGTCTTTGGTAACATTTTGTCTTTGTGACTTATCCATATTGGTCGATACGATCCCATTCATATCTCCCACCATAATGATGTTATCAAAGTCCAGATATTCCAACATAATCCCTTGCAACTTCTTGTAAAATTCTGATTTCCCTTCATTTGGAGCATAGATTCCTAATATCAAAATTTTCTCTCCTTGATGCTGTATTTCAATTGCCAAAATTCTTCCATGGTCGTCCTTAAATAAAAATTTAGGTGAAAGGCTCTCTTTTGCATATATCACCACTCCTCTCTTCTTAACTTTGTCCGAAGATATAAATTCCTGGCCAAGCCTTTTATTTATTAATACTTTTCTGTGGAGCCTAGTCACATGTGTTTCTTGTAAACAGATAATGTCCAATTGTTCCTTCTTTAATATGTGAAAGATTTTCCTCCTTTTTTCCGGGCTGTTGCAGCCATTAATATTCCAGCTCAAAAGTTGCAGGGACATCCTGGATAAATCTGGTTATTTTCCTTGGGATGGTGTTTGGTTCTGTGGGTCTTTAGAGTCCACAGGTGTAGGTACCTCTGGTGGTTCGGGCCCTGGGGGTAGTTCAAGTCCTTTATGAAGGTCTTCTCCGTGGGCAATCAGAAATTTATCTCTATCTTCCAAAGTTCTAATTTTAATCTTCCTTCCTCTGAAGGTAAAGGACAAGCCTTGTGGGAAATCCCACCTAAAGATGATTGAGTTGCCTCTCAACAATTTTACAAGTTCCAAATATTCAGATCTAAGATCCAACAGCTGTTTAGGAATGTCCTTGTAAATTTCAGTTCTTCTGTCCAAAATGTCCAGAGACTTCCCGTAGTGAAGGCCTAAAATCTTGTCCCTCTCCTCCTTTGATCTCAATGTTATCAAACAGTCTCTGGGCTTCTCTTTCTT